>NC_055963.1:34642397-34672397 GCF_018492685.1 Alosa sapidissima | reverse complement strand
CATTTTTTAAATCATTTAAAATTGTACCTTTATATCTTTTACAGATTACTTCATTGCATTGCCAATACTGTTACAAAGAATTGCATCATTCCACTGCAGCAACTCTTCCCTTGACAACTACTGCCCCACATAAGGAAACACGTTTAAATAGAAGAACATTTCAATGCAGATTTCATCGTGTAAATTGTACAAAAATACTGTACAGACAAAGAATAAATTCAGAGTTTCATTGTAGCCAACTGGGTGAAAACCTCACCAAGAGCGAGGAGTTGCGCAATCACCTCATGTCTTCCTCCAGTCTATTCCACGGCTGTAAACACTTGTTCGTTTCTCCAGCAAAGCCTACTTTAAGTCGACAACTTCAGTAGACAGAGTACCACGGCAAGAAAGATCAACTTTCAACCAAATCACAGTCCCAGCCTGCTTCAATGTTCTCTCTAAGTGCAGCGCACACGGGCGTCCCGTTAGCACTGACCGGTGGCAGAGAGCAGGTTACGTAGCGTGGCCAGCTCTCGTGACAGCTGCTCCACGCGCTTCTGTAAACGGTCGTTCTCGGCTGCGAGCTCGAGCACTTTGTGTTGCGTCTCCAGATTGCGCATTTTGGCTTTGTCCCGGCTCTTTCGGACGGCCAGGTTGTTCCTCTCGCGCCTCAGTCGGTACTCCTCGCTGTCCTTCTCCAGGCGCTTCTTTCCCTTCCCGCCCGACATCTTGCCAATCTGATGCGGCGAGCCTCCCTTACCTGACGGGGCAGGTGTGCCGGGTGGGCTCGAGCAGGAGGACGAGGCGTTGGAAATGTTCCCCAAACTGCCGCTCGGCGCTGACTGGTACTGTATATAGGAGCGCATGTCAAATCCAGAAGAACCGTCCATTCCCGACTCCTCTCGGGGCTCGTCCTGGTGACCACCTTTAGCCGAGTTCCCGACGAACTCCGGGCTGTAGACCGTGTCAACTCGGGTCTCCTCGAGGTCGGCGTAGCCCAGTGGGTTGGCTTCCCGGTGGCTGTTGATCAAGCCTGGCTCCCGGTCGTTCAGTGAAATGTAGTTCCTGTAGTTTTGTAACGATGCCACCCTCTTGCTTCTGCTCTCCTCGAGGAAATCGCTGTAGACGTCTCCGCGTTGTAGAGCTGCCTGGTTTTGGCTTGCGAGTTGGTGATATTGCAGAGAGTCTAGGTAGATGCTGAAGTCGATCGTCTTCTCGTGCTGTGAGATACTAAGCTTCGTCATGGAGCCGTCAATGGGCTGCTTGCATATGCCGTCGCCGACGGGACCGCTTATACTGTTGCTACCGTGGAAAGCAAGGCAGTCCCCCTCGTAAAAACCGGCCACTTCCATGGATCTTAACACCCGCCGGATTGCGGGACCATACGAAACTACGCGCAGAGCGCTCGAACAGTGAGGTTATTTTAGACTACGTCGCTCACTGGAAGAAAGTTTCAGAAAACTGCACAGATCGACGTAAACTCAATAACACTGTCACAAGTAGGCCTATCTGAAACGTAACAATCTGTCTGAGTCGGGTAGTGCCAGAGTAAGCGCTCCTCACAGAGTTTGTTGGCAAGACTGTCCTACAGGTTTGCGGCAAAGAATTTAAGTGGATGAGGAAGGGGGGCGTGGTTGTCGTCTGTTTCTGGGGGGGCCTTTCCTTTCGAACTCGTTATTTCAGCAAGTGGAACAAGTGGAACAAAACAAACTCAAAACCACAAACAACAACGGAAAATATATTGCAATTAAGATGTGCATAAGATCCAATTAGTTTTAAAACTAGGGAAAATATACTTAAAATACCTTAAAATACCATGCAAAGAATAATTTACACCTACTTTTACGTCATAAAAAGTCACATTTCTAGAAAGTGTGTTTAGTGGTGTAGCCATAGCCTATACAACTTATGCTTGGAATCCCAATCAACACCATTGACGTAGCCTAAACAAACAAACAAACAATCTGTACCCAGGGGAAGGGGGCGTATTGTGGCTCATGTGTGTAGAACAGACAGTTTGACGTTTGACAACGCAAAACTGAAACCAGCAATGACACCAGAGGGTGTTCTGCGACGTGTGTTTTACTTCTTCGTTGTTGAGATTGATCCTAAGCCTCCCCCTTGTGGATTTGATCATTATTACAGGAATGCAAATGCTCACTCAAACCTGATTTGCAGGTCTACATCCATTGCTCACATTTAAAACACTATAATATTATATTATAGTATAGTGTAGTTCATTATAATATTTATATGTATTATTATTATTATTCTTATTCTTCTTCTTCTTATTATTATTATTATTATTACATAATCAATAATAATAATCAACATTATTATTTTTATTATTAGTAGTATTATTATTATTGATAATAATATTATCGAGGTTGTTTTCCTGGGGACATTCTAAAACGCTTACCTGTCCTTTAGCCTTCACAGGTTAAAAGGTAAACATCTGTGACAGATCAGAGATTGACAACGCAAAAAGAGATCAGTCGAGGAAATCCCATGTTTAACAATTGTGTAGGTCTACGAGCTTTACGCTCAGTTTCACTTCCAATTACGCTTTGGTGTTGAATTTCCTTTTATGAAATAGGTCTACCCTGTTACTATCACTAAGTCCTGTCAGGATTTTACTTGTTGAATGTCATTAAAAACTTGATGCATGTTTGGACATGTTTTTTTAACCTGATGGGAAATAAATAGGCTACAATTCTTGTATTTGTAATTATTGTAATTGTTCTTGAGCAAGGCTATATCAACAAAATCTTCGTGAGATTAAGTTTAAATGGCTATAGGCCTACTATTGGTTACGGTTCGAAGAAACGATAATTGATCCCACAGTTTCTCATTATCAATACAGTAAAATGTAGAGAGTATGAGAAACGTCGCAGTTGCATATCTCGCACTCAACAAACCATCACTGGCTGAGTAGCAATTGTCATTGGCCAGAAACGGGTGGGGTCATTCTCTGTTCTGGAGACAGGATTGGTGGTCGGTTCAGTTATGAAAGTTTGAACCAATCACAGACATGCTGAATTTGAGAGCCGTGTACACGGAAAAATGAGCCAGAATAGCGAGGCGTGGCTTTACCCGCGAGGTGCATCTGTTGGGTTGCCGATCTGAGTAAGGGGCTGAACCGGGAGAGGAACATGGCGAGCCCCGCAGACAAGTTACAAACCCCCAAAGAGAATGAAGCGGGACAGACCGTGCCAAGATGGGGTCCACAACACGCAGGTGCACGGGAACTCGCGAATTTATACTCGCCAGGTAAGTCAGGTCGCGAGTGATCAGCTGGCCGTGAGTGCGCCACACAGACTAGCCTACCAGAGCCCTACTGTAATTCATGGCATAGAGAAAATGAACAGAAAAGTAGTTCACTTAAGGCATCTGCGGATCAGCATCATCCAAACCTGTTCAACATGGTCCACAGACTCAGGAATTATCGTTATGGTTCGCATCCGACAAAATGATTCTGGTAATCTCAGTCCGGTTTTTAAGAAAGCTAGCCATGTTTGGAGATGGTCACTTTACTAGTGCTGTACTACGCGAGGTGTGTTGAACGGCGAGTCATATATTTCCAGTAGCCTAAAACGAACGTAACGGTAACGTAAGTGAACAATCAGCTCTCCGTGGTCGCCAGATAGGGCCATGAGAGTCCGAACAGCTATAGGCGTCCGACATATAGCGCCGGTGTTGTGTGCCTTCTGGTTTCTCCACCTACTGGTTTCCTTGCGCGTGCATGCGCTGCAGCAGTTGTCAGACATTCACAAACAAGTTGGTTTAGGCGGTTTGAAGTCGCTTTTCATATAGGCTACGCCATGAGCGCTCGGCTACATTACAGCCACTCTTACAAAAGACATGTAAAAAATATATATGTTTTGAAAACTAGCATTAAACTGGCCAACCTGATTCCCTACTCATTGAGCCAACTGTTACGCGATACAATTAAATATTGTAGGCTACCATCAATTAATAAAGTAGGCAACACCCAAGTAACATGTTGTAGGTTCGAATCCAGTTTAATGCTATAAAGTGTGCAAAATTATAGCCTAGCCTTTATTTTACATGTATTTTCTAGGAGTGGTTGTAGTGTAATGATCATGGGATAGATATAAAATGCGACTTCAAATCCGTCTAAAACAACTTGTTTGTGAATGTTTGACAACTCCTGCTGTGGTGAGCAACGCGAGCACGCGCAAGGAAACCAGTAGGTGGGAAAACCAGAAGGCACACAACACCGGTTCCGGAGCTAGCGCGGCGGATGAAGTCGCATAGAGACGCGGAAAGGGAGGGGCACGACTGACCTTTCATAACACCGCAAATTGTACACATGTATGCTAATAGCCTGTATTAAAGAATCGGTACTGCTGTGTTCTTAAACATCACTGTGCGATCTGTTTCTCGTGATCCGGAACAAGTTGTCAATATTCTCTGTAGGCTAAATAACTTTTAGACCCCGTTGAGTCAAGTCGATGCTTTTGATGGATCGCGTCAGGAAACTAAATAGTGCGCAGTTCAGCTTTGGGTAATGCAGATGTTTGAGACCCTGTCCAGAATTGTTTGTGGCATTTAACTCGCCAGGCGACGTGTGTGTGGGAGGAAAGAATGGCACTCCAGCAATGTGTGAAACTATAGCAACACCAAAGAGTTTTTTGTATCTTAAAATAATGTTTCCAAAATTGTTTCCGTGGTTCATCAACACGTAACAATGTGAACTGCACTTCTTCATTCGCTTCGCGGCCCTCTATCGGCTATAACCGCACTATGTAAGTTTGCCAGATCGGCAGCGGGCTTGTAGTTCGATGGAATGAGACATAAGAAACTACACATTTGACTTGCATGATGTCGCAATACATAATACTTTCATAAAATCATGCAACATATTCTACCTTGTCTATGGACATCGTTATTTGGAAAGCCGTTGCTGGATAAACAAATAGCGTGCGTGCAGCAGAGGAAAAGTTCTTTGGTGTTGCTTTAACACTGGGTCAGCATACCAGGCTATACCCGCGCGCCTGTGTGTGCATGAGCCAAGTGGAGAGTGAAATCGAGTCAGTGAAGACGAGGAGGAGAGAGAGGCTTACAGCCATAACAGAACTGTCTTAACACACACACACACAGACACACACTGTAGAAGCTAGTGTGGGGGCATCTTAGACAGGAGTCTTTTGTCTTGTGTCCATGGCGCTGCCACTTGGCCTGTTCTCTGTGACAGAGAAGCATGGAGCAGAGCAGAGCCCAGATGCTTTTGGTTCTGATTCGATCCAGCGTTACTCTGCCGTGTGTGTCTGTGTGTGTGTTTGTGTAAATTATCTTACACAGGATTCAGGAAGTAGCAGTCTGTTTGTTTCAAAGTGTATCCTCCCTAGTACACACACACACACACACACACACACACACACACACACACACACACACACACACACAGGGTGTGTCATATACATACATACACACACACTCAGGCATTACCCAATATAGGCACAACATTGGTGTACTGTACAAGGGGCGGACCAGACTGCTACTGACCAGTGACACACACACACACACACAGACAGACAGACACACACACACACACACACACACACAGTGTTGCTGAGGTAAACACACACTTGTCCTTCACAGAGAGACACACCAGTCCAGCACACACAAACTCACACACACCAATCTTGCAGAGGTAAGCATCCACTCTAGCCCTGCATATGTAAACACACACACACTCGCACCCTGCATAGGTAGACAAACACACACACACACAAGTCTTGTGGAGGAAAACACCCAGGAGCTTCAGAGCGTTGCCAGGCGCTGACAGAATTCCCCTGTGGTCCACAGTGTGACCCCCCAAGGAGGCGGCCAAGGAGACTCCCAGGGTCCTCAGAATCGGACTGGTTTGTGGGTTGTTACCTTGGCTGGGGACACAGTGTATTGTGGGTAGTGTGAGTGACGGGCTGCTTTGAGGCCTTGGGGGACCAGAAGTAGCACAGCAGAGGGGGGACAGAAAGCAGGAAGTAGGAAGTAGGCCACACATGTCTGAGCTGGCGGCTACTAGCGCTAGCTGCTAACTCCTACAGGGCTGCAGTCAGATGACCTCCTAAAGGGTGCTCCATTTAAATGGCACCTTCTTTGCACAAACTCCCCAAAGAGGAAGAGAGGGTATTTTCGTGTGTGTGTGTGTGTGTGAGAGAGAGAGAGAGAGAGTGTGCGTGTGTGTGTGAGAGAGAGAAAGAGAGAGAGAGAGGAAAAAGATGGAGAGAGTGAGTGTGTGTCGATGTGTACTGTTCTCAGTAGTGTGTTTGCATTGAGTTGTGTGTTTGTATTGATCTCACATCACTCTGACAACTCAACACACACACACACACACACACCTGTGGAGTAAAGTTTTGCCTCGTAGATTGTGAGAGGACTTTGTTAAAGGAGAGAGAGAGGTAATGAGCATCACAAGTCTCGGCCAGACAGACACAGGCAGCCCTCATGGGACTAGCTGAGCTGCACACACAAATCCACATGCATTCTCTTTGCTCCTCACACACACACACAAATACACACACAAATACATACACACACACACACAAATACATACACACACACACACACACACACACACACAAATACACATGCATTCTCCATGCTCCACACACACACACACACACATGCATTCTCCATGCTCCACACACGCACACACACACACGCACACACACACAAATACACATGCATTCCATGCTCCACACACACACACACACAAATACACATGCATGCTCCACACACACACACACACACACACACAAATACACATGCATTATCCATGCTCCAGGAGACTCAAGTGTATTGATCCTTACTAATAGCTAATCAGCGCTAATCAATATGTGTGTTTGAGTTTGTGCGAGTGGTGTGGTGCCTCCTGTTGGACCGAAGGAGTCATGTGATCAGAGTCACATGACAACCTTCGGCATCAAACTGTTTTTGTTCCTGCTTGGAGCAAAACAAGTCTGTTGGAGACAAACACTATGGGACTGGAGGCTCCCCTTTCCGTCTTTGTTCAAGTGAGATTGACATTAATTAGAGTAATTAAACTAAATACTTTGTGGCAAAAAAGTGTAAACAAAGGTATGGCAAGACAGGGCAGGATTCATCTACACAGTTCATAGATATTGGTGTCTGTGGTGCATCTACACAGTTCATAGATATTGGTGTCTGTGGTGCATCTACACAGTTCATAGATATTGGTGTCTGTGGTGCATCTACACAGCACCAGTAGCGGCTCCTGGGTTGACAGATGGGCGGGGCAGAGTCTGATGATCAAGTTCAGAAAAAAAAGGCACACTAAGGGCGGTCCATGGAGATTTTGTTCATTTTTACGACTCTCTCTTTCTATGGCTAGGCTATGAGCGAAATCTGGGGAATGGAATCCCATAATGTTACCACTTGCGGTCAAAACACCGTTTTGTTCATGCATTATTAACCTATGGTTAACCTACTTAATTATTTTATTCATAAGAAGTGAAGTTTAAAATTTTGAGATTCCAGACAAATAAAAGCTACAAGGTAGGTACCGGTAATCAGCTCATTAGCTCAGATCAGTGGAGAACTACTTTGGGGGAAAAACTGAAGAGGGAAACAAATTAACCGAGAATTCGAAATCGAAATCAAAATTCCACTGGAGCTCCAAGCGTAGGCTTCACGCCGCCTTACACCACTCAGCTCTCATAGTCAAGTTCAAGTTGTTTATTGTCATGTAGGCCTACTCATAAAAGAAATTATAAGTAACGAAATGATTGTGTTCAAGAGCCAGCTCAACTTTAAAGAGTAACTTAAAAGTAGGCTATTCATTAAAAAGGTAAATATTCTGGGGATTGATTTGGAAAATTTGAGGAAGCTTGAACTATCAAATAGGATGGCGGCAGACAAATGGCCAGTGAATGAAAATCTGTCGGTGGCGGTAACTATAATTGTCACACACTTCATAGGCAATTTGCGCAAAGTTAGAAGCGGACCTGCGCTTATCCTGGACACCGGTATGTTTTGCACAAAGGCACGGGACATCGTAGGCCTATCGTTCTCATGTTGGCCACAAACTTGTCTGTAACCCTGTGTGCCTCCACTGCATCAATTGCTCTTTTCTGCAGCTGTGCATAGAGCACATCTACACGGGGCATGATCTTGTAGAACAGGTCTAAAAGGAATAAAAACTCGGGATCTAAGAGCATTCGAGAAAACCCTTTAGCCTCTAACTGAGATTGTATCAAAATCTCCAGATGTTTCAATTATTTCGAAACACTCCAAAATAAGCTTTTAAATCTTTTCGGAGATCTTGTGAAAAAAGCGGAGAAACCTAGCCTGGCGAGCCATCCTATATCATTGAAATGTATAGTCGCTCGCTTAATCCAAGGGGCGGGCAGGAGTTGTCTTTCAAACTGCCTAGGCATGCAATAGGCCAGCGCTACGACCATATCCGTATCCGGTCGGCAAAACGGCAAATACATCCTTCTTCGAAAGGAATGACTTAAGTGCATTGTGTTGCTCAACTTTCAAAGAAAAGCACAAGTCCAACTCCTCCAAAGTTGACGCCAACGCCGATTCAAACAACTGCTCTTCGTTCACCATAGCCACCTTCCTTGTTGTTCACCGTTGCAGGACTGTCGTTATCCTGTTAAGCCCACCTTAAGACTCTCTAACAAAATAGAGCGCTGTGATTGGATGACGTCCACGGCGTCAGCAAATAGAAATCCCTATGGTTTGATACTAGACGTACAGGCTGAGCAAATTAATTTGGCGCCGCTATGGTGCGTCTAGATTTCTAGGCTAGGAGAAACCATAAAGATCCGAGAAGAAGACACGCACTGAGGATTCTGCTGACGCAGCCTTTTCCATCACCAGGTTCAATTGATGTGCATAGCAATTAGGGTACACGTCTTGCACTTTCTTACGCACTCCACCAGATGCTCCTCTCATGACACTAGCCCCATCAAATGTCTGTGCAATCAGCCTTACTTTATCTGTGTCACTCTCAGGTGAACTCGTAGGCCTACACGATTTCGCACTTACACTGTAGCCCTCATCGAGTTGTGCTGCAATAGTAGCATGGCTAATTTGCACAACTCAGATGCTAGCCTCATGTTTTTTGCCTCCTCTGAAAATGTTTCATGTCACACACACCTTCACTAGCCTACTCCAAACATCCACTTGTCCCCCAGAAGATCGGAAAAGCAGGCATGGAAAACAGAACATTTTATTGTGTTTAGGACAACCAGAGCTTCTTATCAGACGAACGTGAAAATGTCCAATTAAATGACCGACTCTTGTCCTTTGTTTGTTGGTATACGATGTTAATGTCGGGCTGATCAGGTCCTAGGTCTTTGATAGCTAATTTAACTACAAACTCAAGTCTTTCGAATGAGTTCTTTAAGAGAAACTCCACACTATTGCACACATGCTGTTCACTCGCCATTTTTGAACTGTCTGTCTGACCTCACAAACTTTGTGCGGACTAATACAGTAGGCATACTACAGTACAGTAGGCATATTACAGTAAGTTCTGACGTCGTATAGGGTGGGCAGTGGCATGATCTGCCCACCCGACCTTCTACTAACCGTGCTCTAGCTGCAGTTCCATTATCGGTCGACAGATTTACATAGACAAACAGCAGGCGCTGTTCAATTTCTTCAGGGCAGTGACGTCACTGCCCTTCCAGAAATTAAATGTAACGTTACAGTAGGCCTACAACAACTATGGATATGATCAACGAGATCTTTGCGATCTTTTCGAAATTTCTTTGCAAATCATACAAAAATGTAACATGATTGAGTACTTTGCCACTGACTACAATAATAAACAAACAACATTTTATTTTAAAAAATATTTTGTGGATCTACTTTTCTAGTGGATGAATCGTTAGTAGGGCTCTGCCCCTCCTGCCCAAGTGAACAAGCCATGTCTGCACAGCACAGTTCATAGATATTGGTGTCTTAGTCCGGCAGCCATGGGGTCAGACCTGGTTTTGTCGGTTAAAGTTTTTTTTTTTTGCAGAATCTTGTAGACTAGGGGTAGCTCTTTAAGATTTAGGAGGGTGCCCAGTGATATCCCTTGAGCAATTTCATATATTAACCCCTAAAGCCCTGTGTGCCAAAATCATGAAAAAAATAGGAAATACCTCTAATTTCAAGGTGAGTACACATATCAAAAGCAAATCAACTCAAATAGAATGTACTAAAAACAGTTTGATAGTTTTCAGACAATACTTCATGTATTCAATTTGGGAAAATGTAACCCTTTTCTATGTCAAATAATGAATTCATAATTTCAGATATCTCCTGTAATAATTCGGAATATGTACACATTTCCTCTAGTATTAGTTTTGAGCAGTTCTTGCTCATTTGTTCTTGAACATCCTACAGTACCTTAAAACATGCACAGAACATTGAACAACACCATTAACCCGGAAACTGCATCTTAGAGCTACAAGGGGTTTCACTCTTACAGCCACATCTGATCATCTCCAAAATGGAGTCTGGTGCAAGTTTAACATTTTCTGATAGACTGGTTGGGCTCAGTAACGAATCAATGAATCCTTCTTCAAATGGCAGTTGAATTTCCAACTTAAGTAGCATTCCTCGGTTTCAGGCTCCATGACTGTGAACTCTGTACCAAACTAAAAACTCTCACTTTAATATCCAAGTATATATACTATGTCAACTAGGGATGGGAATTTAAATATTTCAGTCGAGTGGAATCAAAAATCAAGCCTGGAATTGTTTTAAATATATTTGTTTTAATTAGTCAGACTGACCTGTGTGTATTATTAGGCCTTAGTATTTTAATGCATGTCTATGGATCAATACTTAAAAATGAATGATGAGGTTAGGCTCTGAGCATAGACTACTGCTGCGATAAAGAATACAAAATAAATGTATATTTTATGGAAACTAGAACAGTAGTAGAGAGCTAAAATACATCAGCTAAAAGAGGGCAGTGCAGGCTAACAATAGTCAGTTACATAGCTGTGTAGTAAGTAAACCTCCCTCCCAACACCTTAAGAGACGTGCTAGTGAGAGATGCTAGCACTTGGATGAGTTTCCTCTCCCACTTTGAGAATGAAATCTGCACTTCAGAAGCACTTACATATACCAAACTTTCCAGTCTTATACCTAACCATATTCAGATGGCCTTTACTGAGGGGTTTGTTGATATATTATTCCTAGCCTGATTTATGAAATTTTATTCCTAAGAACATGGTGAAAATATATTTTTTAAGGCTACTGGCAGTATTTTCTGATTTACTGAATAACAAAAAGAGATATCCATAATTCCCTGTGTCAAAGACTTTTCATCTAATATGTCAACACAATGATAAAGTAATTTTGAACCTGGCTTTATCCAATGTTCAGATTTAGCTTTTTTAAAGTTTATGCAAATCAGCACATATTTAATTAGATCATGCCTAATTTGCATATTTGAACATTAAATTACAGAAAACTTGCAATACATTTTTTTTTTCATATTAATGTAAGTAACCAACTGGGGAAGTTTCATAGTGATATCTGCTAGTTAATTTTTTTTACCCTGTTCACCTGCAGTGCCTCGCCTTATATTCAACACATTGAACAAGAAAGGCTGAATATCGAGAATTGCCCACAAAACCAGGTTCACCTAAATTATGGCATTTGGCTGCCGGACTATCTGTGGTCCACACACACACACACACACACACACACACACACACACACACACACACACACACGCATACGCGTCCATCAGCCAGAACGCTGCAGGTTGAACCCACTTCCCTTATGAGACACACACAAGAATAGAAATAATAGTGAAAGAAAAGGATAAGAAAGATTCTGATTCACAATTCTTTAACAGCTTAATTCTCAAAAAGAATTTCAAGTTTTTGCCTGAAATTGCACTGTGCCTATTTACAAGAGCATTGTTCCCACCTCTTCTGGGGCCTACCATCAAATGTTGGACCTCTATAGAAAGCTGAGAACCTCTAGTTTTCGTAGGAAACAGTCACAATAAATGTGTGATGTACTCACAAAGAGTTACAGAGGCTAGAATATAGTTTTTTCTTTCTGCCGGATTACAAGCATCTCTGAACTGACCACATTTCAGCCCTCTAGGTCTCTTGATATCCCTTAGAAACACAACTGAGCCCTAGCACCAGGTCTTGTGAAGTTGTGTGCAAAAGTAGATCAATATAGAATGAAAATATGAGTGCTTTAGACGATTATTTGCCAAGGTATGCCCATGCGTTTTGTAAAATGCCTATGGATACTCCCCATAGGACTTTTTGTTATCCAAAATGCATACTGACAATCAAATGCTTACTGCACATGAACCCCTTTGTGTAGAAGCATAATCGTGGTCTCACTTTGAGGTTTTATGCTTGTATTTGGATTATACTTCAGGGGTTCTGATATGGAATGACTACACTAAATATGGAATGATTACAAAAATGTCTCTATTTTTGCATTTACTTTGTTGGTTCAATGAGTGTGTATAAGATAGACTATACATCTGTACAACTAATATTGGATAACACAACATGAAGATTCAATTTCTATGGATTCTTGTGAATATTTCAGTACCCAATATGTTGCATCTACTTATTGTGCTGCAGCTACACTGCAGCCAGAAGTCAGGGTAGCACCAAAAGCGGAAGGGGGGGAGGGGGGCATTTTGGATCAAATTTAATTGAGACATAATAAGATTAATCTGAGAATGTAAAGCACTATACAGATTGTACATGAAAAAAGTTGTCATTTTTGGATTCCCAAGAGTCAAAGCTTTGAAATGGTGTATAACATTACTATGCTACATAGCAATATGGTGCATACAATTGATTTAGAATGTTGGGGGGAGGTGGGGGAGGGGGGTAACCGTCCCGCCGGCGGGACACTGAAAGTTATGTTTAAATAACTCCATGTGTGTGTGTGTGTGCGCACAGGTAAGCGGTGCCAGGAATGGGTCAGTGTAGTCCTGTGTTTTTCCCTCATGGCCTTCAACCTCGTCCATCTCCTCACCAACTTCCACTTCAGCCACTTCTGGTCCATCCTCCTGGGAATCGGTGGGTACTGCCAGTGTGTGTGTGTGTGTACACCTCTGTGCCTGGCTCTATGGTTTGTGTGTGTGTGTGTACCTCTGTGCCTGGTTCTATGGTGTGTGTGTGTATGTGTGTGTGTGTGTGTATACCTCTGTGCCTGTTTCTATGATATGTGTGTGTGTGTGTGTGTGTGTGTGTGTGTGTGTGTGTGTGTGTACCTCTGTGCCTGGTTCTATGGTGTGTGTGTGTGTGTGTGTGTTGCCTGGCACTGCCCTCCTGCCCTTGCTATGTTTGTAAGAGGGCATCTCTGCCTCCCCCCCTCCTAAAGCAGTTACAGGTTAATGAAGCACTCTATAGGTGCGTGAATAAGCCACACAACCAATATGAGACACTTTCACTCTTTAAGGCTGCTCTGGTCAAACATTACACACACACACACACACACACACACACACACACACACACACACACACACAGCAGACCACTCTCCAAGGCTGCTGTGGTCAAACATTAAAGGCTCCAGGGATCTTTAAGTGTGTCAGTGGTGTGCATAAATGTTCCAGAGCTCACATCGATGCTGTGTGTGTGTGTGTGTTCGTGTTTGTGTCCTTCTGAGGAGACTGCTGTAGCCAGAGGTTCTGGTGGGCTGGTTGGCGTGTTGCCATAGAGAAATATTTTGAATTTGGGAGGAATTCTTCCCTGCGACACACACGCACACACCGACAAACACCAACAAACCAGTTAGACTGCTGCGCACACACACACAGCGCACACACACACACACACACACACACTCAGAACACATTGTTATCAGCACCGGCAGTTGGTAAAATGACACATGCAACAAACACATAATTCTCTGGTCATTTAAAAGCACAAACTGCACTCTCGTGACGGATCCATGGTACAGGGAACGTGTCACGTACACACTCCTGAAAAGACTCGTTAAGACACACACACACACTCGTGAGTAACACACACAGATCCATGGCACAGGGAACGTGTCACATACACACTCCTGAAGAGACTCGTTAAGACACAGGCACACACACACACACAAGTAAGGGATAATGTATAGAACGCCGGTCATTATTGGGAAAATAAGTCCCGACAGGGCGAACCGGACTTGGGTCCGGACAGGGTCTTGCTTCGCCCTGAAGGGACTTTCCCAATAATGACCGGCGTTCTATACATTATCCCGCTTATTATACAGCTACTTGCCAAAACGAAAAAATAAACTCCACGATATGTCTCTTTACACTTATTTGTTACCTTTTCGTCGTGGCTTTTGCTGAGAAACAAATAGTTCGCAACACACGCTGAACTTGAATCAAACATTCTTTAGAACACAGCTGATCAACCGTCTGCTTTCACTTTTGAATGAAGTTCCAATGCAAGAAGTGACCGGACTACTTGCGGAGTGATGTGAAAAACTTAAATCAGCAGCACAAAAACCGTTGCCATTGACGGCAGTAATTATATGTTTGCAGCGGTAATAACATGAAAATATTTTACCATAGAACGTTGGGAAATCCCATTCAAGTCAATGGAGCGTTCTACTAGCATTGTGAAGAGCCGTATAATAATCGTGAGCAACACACACAGATCCATGGCACAGGGAACGTGTCACATACACACTCCTGAAAAGACTCGTTAAGAAACACACACACACTCGTGATTAAATTAATTATCAAACGTTCTCGGGTTAAACGGATAAAGGAAGAAAGAGGGAATAAACTTCCATTTCACAGACACACATGAAATCACTATACAAAGGTAATTCACAGACACACATGAAATCACTATACAAAGGTAATTCACAGACACACATGAAATCACTATATAAAGGTAATTCACAGACATGCATGAAATCACTATAAAGGTAATTCACAGACACACATGAAATCACTATATAAAGGTAATTCACAGACATGCATGAAATCACTATAAAGGTAATTCACAGACACACATGAAATCACTATATAAAGGTAATTCACAGACACACATGAAATCACTATATAAAGGTAATTCACAGACATGCATGAAATCACTATAAAGGTAATTCACAGACACACATGAAATCACTATACAAAGGTAATTCACAGACACACATGAAATCACTATACAAAGGTAATTCACATGAACTCTAAGTTTGATAGACAAAGGAGCCATACAGACATCCAAACAAACCCGCACCTGCACAAAAAGTGCCATTGATATAGAAGGGCTAGAGTAACACACACACTCCTGTGTAACACACACACACACACTCCTGTGTAATGCACATACACTCCTCCGAAGAGACTCGTTAAGACACACAGACGCACTTGTGAGTAACACACACACACACACACACACACACACACACACTCCTTAGTAACACACACACACACACTCCTGAGTAACACACACACGCAGTCCTTAGTAAAGGCTTCTGTTGTACACAGTTACACAGTTGAGTCTTCAGAATTGCTCCATCAGGCAGGCGGTCTTATTTTTTTCAAACAATCTGGAACTCACCAGAAAGCTGAATTATTAATAGCCACTGTGTTGCTTCTGTGTCTGTGTCTGTGTTTGTCTTTGTCTGACTGAGTGCTTGTGTGTGTGTGTGTGTGTGTGTGTGTGTGTGTGTGTGTGTGTGTGTGTGTGTGTGTGTGTGTGTGTGCGTGCATGATAGCAATGAGTGAAGGGGGTCATGATTGACACTGATTGGACTGTACAGGAGCTTGACTGGAGGTTAAAGCAGGACATGGTACATCTTCCACCCACACACACACACACACACACACACACACACACTTTTTTGTGTTTTCCCCTCTTTTTTGTCTCTTAGCATCCATTGCCCTGGTTGTGTGTGTGTGTGTCTTTTCGGTATCTATGAATTGTAATTCCTGTCTGTGTGTGTGCTAGAATACTTAATCTCATATGGTGTGTGTTTATCTGTATATATGTGTGTGCGTGCAAGTGTGTGTGAGGTGTGTGTGTGTGTGTGTGTGTGTGTGTGTGTGTGTGTGACTGACTATGAACACCATGACCATGACATGGGTATGTGTCCAGGCACCTGAATGTTAACATGAGTGTATGTTTGTGTGTGATGTATATTTCCATGTAACTGAGTATTTGTGTGTGTGTGTGTCTGTGTGTGTGTGTGTGTGTGTGTGTGTTCCAGTGGCAGGCATTCTTACTGCAGACTTTGCCTCTGGATTTGTACACTGGGGAGCAGATACCTGGGGCTCCGTGGATCTGCCTATTTTTGGAAAGGTAGGACCCGTGTGTGTGTGTGTGTGTGTGTGTTTCTTTATGTGAAGAGATGTATGGTGAAGTGAGATCGGGTTCCATCTGTGTGTATTTAGACTAAGAGAGGAGTGTGCTTGCCTTTGTATGTGTGTTGTTCGACTGCATCTCTAACGAGTGTGTGTGTGTGTGTGTGTGTGTGTGAGAGAGAAAGAGAGAGACGTCAGCATGTTTGTAGTAATTAATCATGCAGGTTCTATTCTTAGCTGGATGACAGGTGTTATAAAGGGCAAATTGGTGTGAAAAACACAGGTTCCACTCAAAATACGTCTGAAAATGTAAACACACACACACACACACACACACACACACACACACACACACAACACTCTGACACAGGGCTAGGTTTCTAAGTACTAGCTTCTTTGTTGTTGAACACCTTCATTGTTGGTGCTGGTGAACACCCCCCCCCCCCCCCACTCTTAATCTCTCTCTCTCCCACCACCAAGCGCTTTCAGACATACGTGTAAGACCGGAGGTTCTGCTGATGTTAAACGGTGGGGCCGTATATCTGAACGACATAAACGGTCATATGAAATTCCGAATTTAGCCGGTTGTTCTACTACTCCCCCCCTAGTATTTCCTCCGGACATTATGTAAATGTGCTGTGTCTGAACGAAGCGTAGAACATGCGGTTAAAATTCACACCTAGAAAGGGCGTGTGGGTGACGTTTCTTTCGTGCGTCCATGTGGTTAAATCTGACTTTAATGCCAGTGCTATGTTGGAGTGGCATAGTGCTGTCCAGAAAATCTCCGACCTGGAAAGATGCAGACATCACGGAGCTACTGTCCATGAGGGCAGACAGCATTGTGATAGAACACATGAAGGGAACAGCAAGAGACGTTGATGTAGCCTACAACTGCATCGCAAGGCCAAACTCATTCAAAAGACTGAATCATCATAAGCAGAAGGCGCTGAAAAGGCAGGAGCCTACAGTGACGTCGTTGACGACAATAACAGTATTTAATAAATTGTTTGCCAACACGGTCGGTTTTCTGTTCATTGATAGCCTTCTCATAACCTCACTGCTGAGCTGATATTTGTATAGTATAGTATAGTATAGTATAGGATATTTGGTCAGTATAAGGTCCGCAGCTTAGCATCATATCTGAATCATCTGAAGGGTAGGACCTCCGTTTGACAAACCTCCGCATATACACCGGAGGTTATATTTGAAAGCGCTTTCTCTCTCATTCTCTTTCTCTCTCTCTCTCACTGTCTCAATCTCTTTCTCATTCTCTTTCTCACTCTCAATCACTCTCATTATCTTTCTCTCACACACTCTCAATCACTCTCTCATTCTCTTTCTTTCATTCACATTCTCTCTCTCATTCATTTTGTCTGTCTCTTCCTCTCTCTTTCCTACTTTTTCTTTCTCTCATTTTCTCTCTCTCTCACCCTCTCTCTCTCTTTCTCTCCAGGCCTTCATCCGTCCGTTCAGGGAGCACCACATCGACCCCACTGCCATCACTCGCCACGACTTCATTGAGACCAATGGGGACAACTGCATGCTGACCATCATACCCTTGGCTAACATGGCCTACAGCTTCCTCACACTCTCTCCTGGTGAGACACGCATGCATGCATACACACACACACACAATGCATTTACCCCTCCCTTCTCAGTACTGCCCCGCTAGGGGGCAGAAAAAGAGGGGTAGTTCTCTGCTGGGGGGAGGGCAGAGAACTACCCCTCTTTTTCTGCCCCCTAGCGGAGCAGTACTGTAACTACCCCTCTCTTTCTGCCCCCTAGCAGAACAGTACTGTAACTACCCCTCTCTTTCTGCCCCCCAAAAGAGAACTACCCCTCTCCTTCTGCCCCCTAGTGGAGCAGTACTGTAACTACCCCTCTCTTTCTGCCCCCTAGCGGAGCAGTACCGTAACTACCCCTGGCACTGCTACGTGTTTGCGTTGGCCATCTTTGTGACACTGACCAATCAGATCCATAAGTGGTCGCACACGTACTTCGGGCTGCCGCTGTGGGTGCAGAAGCTGCAGGACTGGCACGTGATCCTGCCCCGCAAACACCACCGAGTACACCATGTCTCGCCCCACGAGACCTACTTCTGCATCACCACAGGTCAGTCACACACACACACAATCGATAACAGGGACCAGCTCAGTCTTCTGTTTCTGCTACGCAGTTGAAATACGTCACATGACATGCATACATTGGCTGCGTCTACACTATACTGTTTGTGTTTAAATCCAGAACACTTTTGCTACATTTGTGTGATCCGGAACACTTTTACGTTTGTGTCTGAGCCTTAAAGATAGAGAGTTGCGACAATGGGTGTTCAAAATTCGTTAAGATCACGTGGTTCATGTAAACTTCAAAAAGTTCCCGGAAGTGATTGACAATGGATTAGAATGCATTAAATAAGCTACTGTTCAATGATAGACAGAGCTACGATTTTGGGTAATTGACAGTCAATAAATGCGTTGATATACAATATTTATAACAATATTAAATTAAATTCCAGACATTATATCGTAGCCTGCTAAATATCGAAAGGTGACCTTTTTTTCTCCCTTTTACGTATGTGTCACTTAATATTTGGCCTAATATCTCTTTCTACAATTTCTTCTTCCTTCCTTCTTTCCTACAAAAGCGCATGGAGCTCCAGCGATTTTGCAACTAGAAACTGTAACACAGCTAGTCTAACATTAACTTGTCTGAGTTTTCTCCCCAGTGTTTTCTCTTATCTGGTAGTCACTGATCTGCGCTAATGAGCGAATTACCTGAAGTAACCTATCGTCGCGGGAGAGTAAAAAAAAACTTTTTTAACATCTCTCCAGTGTAATGGTGGGCAAGTTAACCGTGTCATTACCTACACACTAACCCCATGGTAATGCGAGTGATCATAATAAAATATAAAAAAATGGAAGTCCTTCGATATATAACCAGGCTATGAACTCATAAACATGAACAGCATAGTCATCGTTTGTCATTCACCGTGCTGTGAACAGAATTAAGATGCTAGGCTAAAGAGCTTGAGATTCAGACAGGTGAGCACCTGGGAATGGTTGTGCATTGTGTCAGAAAATAGCAATTTGATCAGTGATCATGCATCATATCAGCGCAAGCTTGGTCCTTCAGGGCGGAACAAGACCCCTCCGCTGTGCGTCGGGGTCCGGTTCGCCCTGTCGGGACTTATTTTCCCAATAATGACCGGCGTTCTATACATTATCCCTTACTTAACTTCCGGGAACTATTTGAGGCTTCCATTAGCCGCCATTGTTGAAAAAAAAATGGAACATTAGCATCAATGGAGTTGTCGCAACTCTCCATCTATATGGCTCTGGTTTGTGTAATCCAGAACACTTTATGACGTTTGTGTAGTCCAGAACACTTTTGTTAGATTTGTGTAATCCGGAACACTTTTACGTTTGCAGCTCTCTTCTAGGCGTTTTGAGCTCCTGAAATGGAACAATTTGATAATGCTGTCGGCCCCTGTACTCATTTGATAACTGGATCTGAAAACGACGATGTAGAAACTTGCGTTAGTTTACTGATCGGGTCTTGTCTCACTCACGTTAGTTTGCTGATCGGGTCTTGTCTCACTCACGTCAGCTTGCTGATACAGCTGAACATCGTGGAAAAATCCATTGCCCTGGCCAAGCAGAGAGAAGGCTCAGGAAGCCATTGCCGGTGTGTTGACTTAATTAGCTAATTAGAGCTCATCTCAGGGCGACAGTTCTGTATAATGTTACGACCGGCTAAAAGAGGTTAGTCGGGACAACAGAGAATTTTAACAAATAACATATTTATTTAAAAGTAATCAAAAACAATAAATAACCATTATCAAAATATGTCTAGGGGAAAGTAGAAGCATGTATGCAAGTGTGTGCATATGCCAAGGTCAGTATGATGTTAAAAAGGTGCCAGTGGGAGAGAGCTAACCCAAAGGTGCCTGCAACAGAATGTGCCTAACCGAAAAGTGCCCCCAAAGAGAGAACATCCCCTTCACTAGGTGTGCGTGATTAGCTAATTGGGCAAGCTACATGTAGGCCTGCATTGCCCATGCAAAGGCCATGCCAGGCCTGAAGGGGGCACAGGGTGTTGTAACAGATTTGTGATTAGAATAATCAAGATTAAACATAAAACATAGATAAAACAAAGGGAAAAATGTAACTTTTCCATGATATATTTTGAGATGGACCTGTATTTAAAACGAAATATCATATCATCAGCCATAGTCCTTGTGATACTTACAGGTTCCTTGAGTGTTCACATGCTGACCTCTGTTTGTTTGTGTGTGTGTGTGTGTGTGTGTGTGTGTGTGTGTGTGTGTGTGTGGGTGGTGGTGTGTGTGCAGGCTGGCTAAACTACCCATTGGAGAAGCTGGGTTTCTGGCGGAACCTTGAGGAGCTGATTCAGGGGGTGACGGGGGAGAAGCCGCGATCCGACGACCTCAAGTGGGCCCACAAGACCAACTAACCACACATGCACCACACACACACACCACATGCACCACACACACACCACATGCACCAAACACACACCACATGCACCAAACACACACACCACACACACAGCCCACATACACACATCACACATGCAACCCACACACACATCCACCACATACCCCCCCCCCTCCGCCCCACACACACACACACACACACAGCCCACACCCCCCCCCCCCACACACACACACACACACACACACATCCCCGTCCAAATAGCAGCTGACTGGAGGCCCGGGTCCATTCTGTGGTTCTGCGGTTCTGCGCCGGGGTCATCTGATCTGCTGTCTGGCTGGTCTGCTGCAGCGCCTACCTCAGAGACCTCCACTGCAACCAGACCCCCCCCCCTCCGCCCCACACACACACACACACACACAGCCCACACCCCCCCCACACACACACACACACATACACACACACACACACACACACTCTCCACTCGGCGTGCAGGAGGGGTTTCTGAAGGACCGATCTAGAAGATGCCCACAGCCGCAGTCACCCGGGTCGGACCGATCCGATCTGATCCAGGCTTTCTTCCTCGCCCTGATGCTCGGACTCTTCGGGAGAGTGTGTGTGTGTCTGTGTGTGTGTGTGTGTGTGTGTGTGTGTGTGCGCTTTGCTTTGCTTGAGCTGACGTTGAGACTTAAAGCAATACTCCCCCGTAGTCTTACAGCAGTGGCTCATCTGAGATCTGTTCTGACCAGCGTCTTTTCCTCTGGCCAGCGCGCTCTCAGCACACCCTTTACGCTACGCTCTTCAGGCCATGGACAGTCAGCTGCACACACAAACAAACAAACAAACAAACAAAGCACTTAGTCTTTTTGGCAAACACCGGATGTGTCTGAATATCCGAACTGTGAAAATACTTGAACAGAGGAAGACGTCCTCTCATCTGCACCCAAGGGTTTTTGCTTTAGTTCTTTTCAGTTCAGTTTCCATAATGACAGAACAGGGCTGAACGCCTGGGACATGTGCTCTTGTGTCGCCGCCACGCATCAAGTGTCACATGTGGCTCTATGGCCTCCAGCGCACCAGGGGGTGCTATTTGTTTCCTGAGGGGCTTCAGACACTTCAGTGTCTTCATCCTGTGCTTGTGTCCTGATGGGCAAAGCTGTCAGTTATGCAGTTATCCTCCTGTAGCCTTACCAGCCAGGGAGCACCTGACCCTGAAACCAGCCGGGCCTGGTTTAGACCTGATTTAGACCTGATTTAGGCCTGCATCTAGTCCAGAGTCGGTGGCTCTCCTGGCTCAGTGCAGTGGAACCGTTCTCTTATGCTGGTCAGTGTGCCCTTCACAATGCCTTTGCTTTCTAGGACTTTCTAGAGCTCAGAACGCTACTTTTGTGTTTCAAACCAGGGCTCTGCCTTAAGCTGACAGGCAGAAAACACTCTCTCACTCTCTCTCTCTCTCTCTCTCTCACATACACACACATGCACACACATGCACATACACACACACGCACACACACCATTCCAGCTATCATGCCAAATTCCACACCTCAAAACGTTTCTTCCCATCCATGTAGTCCTTTGCAACAGTCATTCCCATGTTCAGGTGTCCTTGTTAGCGGTCATTCCAAAAAAGTGCTTCTTTCTCGGTGCTGTAGTAAAGATAATACAATGCAAATTGCGTGAAGTGACGAAGACCAGGGTTGCCAGGTTACCACAGCTTCCTCCCGGAATAACAGCCAATTTGTTAGTCTTATCTGTTCATTTTACTTTCAAGCATATTGACTAGAGATGTATTACATACAACTTGTTAGAAACTAATCCAGCACAGACCTATGCAGTCTGATATTAGATACCATGTTATGTCTTAATTTGGAGTGTGTAAGAGCAGTGCATGTCTGGCAGTAAGATATGTTTTTGTATATAATTCTGCTTTGCTTAAAGCTCTCGTGTAAGGGACAGAGTGACTTTACAGAACGCAGTGGAGCATTCTTACGTGCGATCTTCAGGCAGCTGCAGAGGCTCCACGCACTAACGTTTAAGATGGCCGACAGGCCTGTCAGTGAGCCCCCGTTGGCAAGCCAGACTCTGATCTAAAGCCACAACCAAGTCAGGCCATCATGAATTTGCACACGGTTTCCATGGGATTTGTGGGGATGTGGGGTTTGTAGTCCTGGTGAGGTGGCCCTGGAGCAGGGAGGGGCCTGAGAGAGGAGTTGGTTCGCAGCTGGTTTACAGGAAGTGACAGACTGGTTCTGTGTAGTTAAAGATGTGGCAAAAACAATGACTTTGGCAGGCATCTGCCATATCAGAGCACAATCCCTTCCATAGTCACCCAGTGTGTGCGTGTGTGCGTGCACGCTCCTGTCCGAAGTGCTATAAATGAATGTCCACTGCTGAGTAGCCTTACTGTAGCTCAGCTCGGCCCTGCAGTGCCCAACTCTCCCGCTGGACAGGCCTCTTCCCCAGGAGAGGCCCAGCACACGCGTGCTCACTGCAAATCAGGCCAAAACGACAACATAGACTAAATTGGGCCACTACAGTATCTATCACAAGGTTTTTAAAACCGGGGGCCCCAAACGTATAAGGTTTGGTTACAAAAATCCTGTCAATATGAAAGACAGAGGATGACCGCACACTCTAGCTGCCCAGATGCCACAGTGGTTTAATAAGGGACAACGGCCACTGGCCGAAACCATAGCGACCGAAACGCTGTCTCTTATTAAACCGCTGTGGTGTCTGAGCACCCAGAGTAGTGTGTCATGTCACCTATCCTGTGACCAGCACCTCCCAAAGTTCCATGAGTCAGTGTGCGTTCGCCTTTTCAACATAAAAACATCCTGTCCAACCATGTCATTTTGAGATGATTCCCTATTTTAAAAGGTCAAAGGTCAGTAGAAATAATGCCAGTGAGGAATCGTGTTACCAGTAAGCTGCCTAGCTGTTCTCTGGCCGAGGATTTACTGGACCAGGTCCCGCCCAGAGCTGGGACTTATCCATATGATCTATAGAAAAGTCAGTGATGAGGAGTCAATGCTACTTTTTTGTGTGAAGGGCAATAATGAAGGGTCAATCCATATTTTCTGTATAAAGGTCAGTAATAAAGGGTACATTTTTATCTTTTCTGTATAAAGGTCAATAATAAAGGGTCATTTCATCTTATCTGTACAAACGAGGGGTCAATTCGAGCCACCACATGGTGTGTGCCAATGATGTCATTATGGTGAAGTGTGTCTCCTAGTGCTTTGGGGTTTAAGGGAGTTTTAGCCAGGTGATTTCTATGGTGGGGGGGAGTGGGAGTCTGGTGATTTCTATGGTTGGGTGGGGGGAGGGGCTGGTGATATCTATGGTGGGGGCGAGTGGGAGTCTGGTGATTTCTATGGTGATGAGTGTGGTGACGGACCTGTGTGTAAGGGTCACTTGGGTGCTCCTAGTCAAGTAAAACAGTAGAAATGGTGCTCTTGTGTTAATGGATCAGGCCAAACAAAGTGTGTGTACGTGACAGCCATTTATTTTTTTAATATCAGCATAGAATCATGTGTCGCTCAGTGGGCTTCTCTCTAGGTTGTGTCAAGATTACTCTGCAGTGTAGGGGGAAACCAGGCAGGTAGCCATGAGCTAAACCGTGCCTGTAAGTGTGTGTTAGTTCCTGGACAGTGGTCAGCTTTTCTTAACATTGTGTTGGGTGACGGGAATACTCTGCCTATATTAGTCTGCCTTTGGGCTGCTGTTTTTGAGGTATTTTACTGTGTATCTTGATATTTTGTTGATTGTCTGTCTGTAAGGATGGGGGCGGTCGGGTGGGGAGATTTGGGTGGAGCTGGCTCTAGCCTACCCATGATGCCGTCTGATTCTCTGGACCGGCGCGTGCCCTGACCCGACAGGGCTCTGGTCCAGAAATGACAGACGGAACCTTTCGGACCAGATCAGGCCGGTTCTACCACACACTTCTATATATACACACATATACACTATAGGCCAAAGGGGGCAGCAAGCAACGTCTTTTGCTAATTAGCTAATTAGCTTCATCCCCCATTTTCATGTAGAGTTGTATATTACTACTCTCCAGATTGATATTCTAATGAAATAAGAAGTTATTTTAATGTTATCGCAGATAAGGATAATGCCTCTAACTGTTGAAGTTGCTGGTTTTCTGCAGCGGCAGCCTTGTGGTAGATAATTGTGGAGTGGTTCATTGTTGCCACAGCCTGTGATTTTCCCCATATTTCGGAAGGGGTTTGCTGAAGGAAAGAAAACATGCTTTTTTAACTATGTTATACTGAAATATCAATAACCATGCCTTGATGCCTTTCTGTTGTCTCCCATTTGGGAGTACTGTTGTACATATATTTATAAATAAACTAAATAAATAACTATGACTATCTGTTGCTTTTTGAGTGTTATTGTAAGATTTGTAATCTGTTCATTTGTAAACAAAGAAATTAATTAAAGATGAGTTAAATGTATGTTAAATGTTATTCGGTATGCTGAGAGGGACATACATCTTTGAGTTAAATGTATGTTAAATGTTATTCGGCATGCTGAGAGGGACATACGTCTTTGAGTTAAATGTATGTTAAATGTATGGTACGGCAAGCTGAGAGGGACAAGTCTTTGAGGACAAGTATGATTTTCATTTGATGTTGTATATTACCGGCAGGGATGGGCAAAAATATGTTAAAATGTATTTTAAAATAAAATACCAAATACCTTCCTTTTAACTGTATTAAAATAAACTACAAAATAGGCCTACTATGGCCACCACACTATGTATTAAAGTAAAATACTGTATTTTTGTATTTTGAAAATTCTTAAAATACTTTTCAATGGCATGACATCACTTCCATCTACTGGCTCTCATCAATGCATTGCTCAGTTGATTAAGAGGACAATGTTTGAAAATGTATGAAGTCGTACAAACCCAACTCTAACCACTGTACCACAATGAGAATGAGAACCACAGAATGTGAGTAGAGATCAAATATGTTTACAGGCAAACATTTAGCTTAAAACTCCAATAAGGCTTTGTATAGACCTAATGTTCCAAAACAGTTCATAGGTTAAGGCAAACTTGAGAGGGAGAGTGGTTGAGCAAGTAACTGAGGCCGAGTGTGTGTGTGTGAGAGGGAGTGTGAATGTTTGTGTGTGGTCACCTATGGCCTACATTGCAGGAGTCTGTTCAGCTTGATGGCTTTTAGCGCCACCAACCTTTTTTTTCTAAGTATGCCATTTTGTCATTGATTAAGCCTGTTATCAATCCAGCAAAGGAAAGCAACTACCGGCAGAGAATAGGAAGACTGAAATCTCTCTCTTTCAAAAAATAGATGCATGATAAGGGGATACTGTTCCAAAGACACAAGTCCCACCCATAGACAGTGAAACCTAATTCAGCACCAATCAGAAGCTCCATTAGTTTGCGCTGATATGACATCATCACATTGACATCTCTAAAATGCACAAATATTTGTAAAATATAAAAAATGAAGTTTTGATACAAAATGCAAAGCCATTTCCCCCCAAAAAATCAAGTGCGAATAGCCAAATACTATTTAGTATTATAAATACGTATTTTAATTATATCATAAATAGTGACCATCCCACCCTGGACACTGGCGTCAAATGAGTTAACGCTTTTTTTTTTTTGTATTTAATATTTTTGGGTTAATGTGATGTGCGCTGCACCCGGACCTGTGTGTAGCGTGCGCGCACCCACTGCACAGCGACAAGATGGCGGTCTCCGCCGGATCAGGTAAATGAATTTCTCAACATGAGCATAATCTTTTTCAGTGTTGCGTGGTTGAATCTGATTCACGTACGTGTTATTATTTAGGAAGGTTATACCTTTAACATACAGACTGTGTGTGATCACCCTCCAGAGGGATACCACTTAATATGGTAGTCATCAAGAATACCGATTGAGTTTAACGCTAGCTAAGGCTAGCACTTAGCCAGCTAGGTTAGTTTGCAAGGCGGGCTAGCTAGTGAGCTGCTGCCTTCTAACGCAATTTGGTACTGTATCCATGCCTTTGTTTGCTAGCTTGCTAGGTGACATCATTATCGTGTTATATGTTCATGCCCAGTTGGGTCATGAATCGTGTTTGGGTTTTCTGCAAGGTTCGTTCAACAGTTAGCCAAAATGTCCTGACTATAACGTTATGTTACGCTTGCCAATAACTCGGTGCCCCTTCAAATACCCAACACCTAGCCACCAACTGCCGCGTCACTCATCGCGCTTTGTTGTTATGCTAGCCATCCAGTCCTCTGGCATGTCATGCATTGTACAGACGGCTATGCCTCCGCATGAACCTTTTACTTAGTTTTCTCTTTTCTACATCTTACGAGCAGTGTGTCTTTGTACGAGTTCTGTTGAACGCAGTTCTATGATGATGTACGTGGATTCTGTTTAAGTTGACGCAACGACAAAACCTAGCTAACGTTAGCTGTGAGATTCATGCCATCTGTCAAGTAACTTAGCTAGCTAAGCTAGATGGCTAGCAGCATTTCAGCTTGCAGGCAACATCTTGTCTCCTTGTTTTGGCTTAACGTTAGCAGTATCTGCAAGAATTATGCCATTTTGTTTTTGCCCTGACAAACATAAACGTGGGTTCGAAGCCTCTTTACACACTCCTACAGTACATGTTAATGCTAAACAGAAGCAGTGCGTGTGAGGAAAGGGATGCCAAACGCGTTACATGCTAGCTGCTACCAACATTATAACGTTACTCTTGATGGTGTTGCAGTACGCTGATGTTAGGTTTCTAATGAACAGTTCTTGTGACTATCTTGTGATAAATCAACTTAAATATCAATTACTTCTGATGTATTTGTCGTCGTGCTGTTATGAAACTAGGTAACACGGCAGATGAGCGAACATGGGGGGAGGGGGGGGGATTTGTGCCCTTGACTGTCAGGTGCATCCAGGAGAGATCCCAGCGCATTAACTTACTACGGACCGGACTTTCACAGAGCCCGTGGTTCTGATCTTTAGTATCTCTGGTGTGGGAAACTGGTCTCTTTAGTTCGGTCCTGATCTAATAAACTGCTCCTGAACCGGTTTGGTTGCAGTCGGGAGTTTTCTCCGTTTGAATGGGTTCCTAGGCGGGGCCTTGATGACTACTAGTTCCTCTCCAGTTCCCTTGCTTGTCTGGTTTTTGCTGTACTAGATTGTATCTGCTTTCTGTCACTGCTGTTTTTTGTCAGTGCTAGGCTCTGGTCAGCTTTCTACTTAGAGAAGTTTCTCCACATAGAGGTTTCTGGTCTACTTTCTCCACAAAGAGGTTTCTGTTCAGTTTCATAGTTGGGCTCAGGCTAGCCACATCGGACATTTTTACTACTACATCGTACACGTACATTTCACTACTAGTTGTACACTGATATAACTGTATGACAAATTCTGAATTGATCATTGCTGCCTGGTCCCAGGGCTACTGTTTTGGGCTAGTTTTTCCTAAGCTATTTGTGTCTGAGGTTTCTTAGGGCGTACTCACACTATGCCATCCGTACTGTACCTGAGATCGTTTGACCAGTGTGATTGCTCCGTACCGTACCCGAGCGCGGTACCTTATCTGTGCCCAGGTCTGCTTGAGAAGGTGGACTCGGGCACGGTACGGTTGGGCTTAATGATTGATCGTGCCTATGCCAACATTCTACAGCACAGCAGCTCAACCGTGCCTGGGTACAGTTTGAGAGTATGCAGTGTGTGTGCACCATGAACGGGAGAGAACCGTACTCCGGCACGGTACAAGTGAACCATGTCGAGTGTGAGTACACCCAAGTCTCAAAATGATTGTGTGTGTCCACCGGTCATCAGCGAGAATCTTGTGATTTGCGTCCCAGAGTAAAGGCCTAATGAGGGGATGGCAAAGCCTATCACTAACCACAAGTGCATGGGCCCCCTGTGGCAGGAAAAACCTCCCTTTTCTGTCCTTAAGCTGCTGATCGGCGAAGGTGATGCTTGGTGCTCTCTGTAGGATATATGGTGCTCTTATTGATAGTGCTCTCTGTAGGATAGATGGTGCTCTTATTTGGTGCTCTCTGTAGGATAGATGGTGCTCTTATTTGGTGCTCTCTGTAGGATAGATGTTGCTCTTATTGATGGTGCTCTTATTTGGTGCTCTCTGTAGGATAGATGGTGCTCTTATTTGGTGCTCTCTATAGGATAGATGGTGCTTGTACTTTGTGCTGTTTCTGTTATCTATTTAGGATAGATGCTGCTGGTACAAGCCATTTGAAAAACCGAGCCAGTTGTTAAACATGTGTGGGTGTAACCTTGTAGCATGATGTGCATGTTTATCCGTGTGTGTGTTTATGTTTACTTGTCTGTGTGTGCGTGTTCCACAGGCGTGAAAGTTCCTCGTAACTTCCGGCTTCTGGAAGAGCTGGAGGAGGGTCAGAAAGGCGTTGGAGATGGAACGGTCAGCTGGGGCCTGGAGGATGACGAGGACATGACCCTCACCAGGTGGAGAGGCATGATTATAGGACCCCCACGGGTGAGCACACACACACACACAGGCATGCACACACGCGTGCACACATGCACACACACTCACCCACACACTCACCCTCACCAGGTGGAGAGGCATGATTATAGGACCCCCACGGGTGAGCACACGCGCGCACACACACTCGCACAGACACGCACACACACACACACATACACACCCTCACCAAGTGGAGAGGCATGATTATATGACCCCCACGGGTGAGCACAGACACATACTGTCACACGCACACACATTAGATTCTAGAACATCACACACACACCAGGTGGAGAAGCATGATCAGACCAGATCAGTCATAGGACCCCCAGGGGTGAGCACACACACACACACGCACGCATGCATGCATGCATACTGTCACACGCGCACACACACACACTAGAGTCTAGAACATCACACACACACCAGGTGGAGAAGCATGATCAGACCAGATCAGTCATAGGACCCCCAGGGGTGAACACACACACACACACACACACACACACGCATGCACGCATGCATACTGTCACACGCACACACACACTAGAGTCTAGAACATCACACACACACCAGTTGGAGAAGCATGATCAGACCAGATCAGTCATAGGACCCCCAGGGGTGAGCACACACACACATGGACAGACAGACATACAAACAAACAAACACACACACACACACACACCAGGTGGAGAGGCATGATCATACGACCCCCACGGGTGAGCACTTGTCCTGACACATACAAACACACTGGTCATACACAAGAACATCTAATACACCTACTCACACACATAAA
>NC_055963.1:34614897-34637397 GCF_018492685.1 Alosa sapidissima | reverse complement strand
ATATGAGATATACTGTTAAACTCCAAATAATAGCCCGGGCTTTTATTTTCCCAAATCGCCAAACTGCACCGGCTAGTATTAGAGACAGACGTCTATATGAGACAGGCCTTTAATTCCCTTTACACAAAACCATCAAATTAATTATTTCAAACACACTGAATGTCTACCTATATGACTAGGCTATCTGATGACAATTACGGATCATCATTCATTTAGTGTTGAGATGTTGTTCATTAAGTGAGATACAGTAAGATCCACATAACGGGGATAGCCAGAACAGATGAAACACGTTTTAATCATTAATTTACAAAGAGATCGTATCACACTGAAAGCTCATATTTTGTCACTAGCAAATATCCTATATCGGTCCTTTGTCAAATACAGTTGCATTATCAGCCCTGACCAAAACCGTTAAGGAATTATTTATGCAAAAGTGGAACATGCGTAATGTTTCATTCTCCCTTCCTTTCGGCATGAATGAAACAGCATGAGAGAGCCTGAACCATATTGTTTCTCCTGTATTTTATTTGGCATATTTGACAACCGTCTACATTTCAAATCATAGCCTACTTCCAGGCGTGCGGAAACATATTTTTGACCAGGGGTGCTGAATAACAAAATCATGGATGTCCGACAATTTCTCCCCCAGCATATGATTCGAATTTAGACAGCTAAATACGCAATTTCAGCGCTGTGTATGAGTAGGCCTAAGAGTGAGAAGTTTTATAATGCCCAGGGCAGCCACATTCCACTGCAACTACGCAGCACTTGCCACTCCGACTCATCAATAAAAACTGCGCTCGCACACACCAGACCCATAGAAGCGCACTTGACTTTACATCATTAACCTAAGGGAAATTCCTTTTCTGACTTCTTTCTCGTTATTGCCATGGCAGTACGCATTTAGAATAAAGAATAATGTTCGCGAACCCTTTTGTTTTGTTGCCAGCATAAAAACAAGCTTAGGCTACCATCGGCCTATCTGCAAATTTTAAACACAAGGGATGAATTGAACGCTGTCGAAGTCGGACATACTGTATAGGCATAGTTCATATTGAAAAAAGTTATACAATTTGGAACTCTAGCTTTTCCCCAATGCAGTCTTTTATTGCCATCTCATAACGTGCACAGACTGCACCATGCTTAAGCCCAAATCACACCAAAGATTCGCGACGAGATGAGCTGCAACATTCTATTAACCAGCAACTTGATGCAACATTCTAAAACCTTGCAACTGTGACCAGACATGGTGAATGCTTTGCGATGGCTTGCAACGACGTGCAACATCTAATTCACGCCGCTGCAACTCCTTTCTGCAACGGTTTCGTGTCATTGCAAATCTTTGGTGTGAATTGGGCTTTTAGACGATTAAATACAACCCGAACCTAAAAAACAGACCAGGCCTCTATTGGAGCCCGGCCTTTAACCCAAACCTATAGCCACACCAGGCGTTTAAAAGAGACAGGCATCAGTTTGGGACTCGGCTATTATTATGACCGCAATTTTCGCATGCCCAAATTTCCGTCAATGAGTCCCGGGACACTGAAAGACCGGGGTACACGAAACTTGGTGGGCATGTAACCCCACATGGATAGCATGGAACCATCGTTTTTCGTTTTGATCTGTAGCCCCCCCGCTGGACTGGACCCCCCGAAAGGAGGGTAGGGCAGACACAGTTTTCTGTGAATATCTCGAAAACCGTAGGGTTTAGGAGGACCATTTTGTTTTTGTATGTTGATCTCAAGGGGCCATGTCAACCCATTCATACCCACTCATTTCATGTATAGCGCCACCTAGTTAAACACAAAAAAGTAAAAATGAGGTGTTGTAATTGAAGGTATCTGTGACCTAACATAGTCAAAACTGCACGAAATTGGAAGTGTAGGATCATTATGACACCCTCTGTATGCACGCCAAGTTTCGTGGAATTCCGTTCATGGGGGGCCACACAATAAATTAATTTATGTTACTATACACCAACTGGCCTGTAGGTGGCCGGAGACAGTTTTCTGTGAATATCTCGAGAACCGTAGGGCCTAGGAGGTCCACCTTTTTTATGTATGTTGGTCTTAAGGGGGCATGTCAACCCATCCCATTACCACTTATTTCATGTATAGCGCCACCTAGTTAAAAATTAAAAAGCAAAAAATTTGGTGTTTTCATCACAATATCTCTGGCTGACAAGGTCAAAACTGCACGAAATTAAAAGTGTAGGATCATTATGACACCCTCCGAATGCATGCCAAGTTTTGAGTACTTTCGTTCATGGGGGGCCTTACAATAAAATAATTTATGTGTACATTTAGTGACGTACACCAACAAGGATTCCCGGGACACTGAAAGACCGGGGTACACGAAACTTGGTGGGCATGTACCCCCACATGGATAGCATGGAACCGTCATTCTTCGTTTTGATCTGTAGCCCCCCCCCCCGCTGGACTGGACCCCCCGAAAGGAGGGTAGGGCAGACACAGTTCTCTGTGAATATCTTGAGGGCTTGTAGGGCTTAGGATGACCAATTTTTTCCGTATTTTTGCCTCCAGGGGTCATGTTAACCCATTCCATGTGCACACATGTGCATAAACAGATACACACGCACACACATACATTTACAGTAATCATACGTATGACACATACTCACACAGTAGACATATGTACGCATGCATGCACATGCACAAACACACATACGCAGGCAAACACACAAGCACGCACATACACACACACACACACACACCCACACACATCAACATAAATTTGTACACGCACACATGCACACAATTCAAGAATTTTTCCCGTCATCTACTCCCTGAATTTTTGGTCATTGATACCCGGGACACCGAACCACCGGGGTACATGAAATTTGGTGGGTATGTAGCCCCACTAGACTTTTACGGAAAAATTTCATTTCGTCCCCGGGGACCACCACCCCCCCTCCTCGTGCTGGGCCCCCTAAACCGCAAAAACAAAAAAACAGTTTTTCCTAAATAACTACCTGAACCGTGGCACTGAGGATGAAGAATCTTTTATGGTATGTTGGTCAACCTGGCTCATAATCACTCATTTGTGATTTGCACCCCCACCCCCCGGTAAAAAATGAAAATGCAATATTATTCTGCTTTAATCGCCCCTATCTTCAGTTAAGATGTTCAGAACTGCACCAAATTTTATGTGTATGATTGACCTGGCATTCTCTGGGGGTATGCCAAGTTTCGTAGAATTTCATCCATGGGGGGGTCTAAAAAAATTAGGTTATGTGTACATTTAGTGACTGTACACTCATTGGCCTGTAAATGGCAGTGCACACATATACACATGCACACACACAGGCACCCACATACTATCGGTATTAGAACGGCCGATACATAATTACAAATTCAGTAGGATTAAAAGAAACCCAAAATAAATATTCATCATCATCATCATCATGGCTGCATTTTCAGTATTGGCGAGAAGTAGTCGTTTGTCCACTAGATGGCGCATCGTTGCAGTGAGACGTAATTTTGTTGGAAGTTAAAAGTGGGTTGGAAAAAACAATGGACGCTTCCTACAAGGACTGTAATTTACCGCAGCGAGCATCTAATAAGGATAGGACGATGTTCACATGAAGTGTAATTCCCATTTCTTCTTGAAGCCGAAATAAATCTGAGGATGTTTATCGGACATGCTTGGTTTTTACTGCAGGTACGTTAATCTTGTAATATCAATAAGGACCTAGGTAATGTTACCGTTAGCGTTGGTTGAGTGATGGAGGCATTTGATTGATTGCATTTGTAGAAAACTATAAATGCGGTTATACCAAGCAAATTGATAGCAGCACTGTTTGTATCTTTCGACTGTCATTTATTGCACGTGCTACAAAATCATTCTGTGCAATGGAAGATTTACCAACGTTACACCGGTCTGATACAGTTTTGCCTATACATGCCTGTTTGAGACGCCTGTTTATTTTGTTTTAAGTGCGTGCAGGGTGTGCGAGGGGAATCGATGTGCTTTGATGTAATCTTGGCTTGGTAGTTGTAGTCTGTGAAATTAAAAAGCACGTGTGTGTGAAGTATCCAAACAATGACACCTTCATTTAATTATGGCTGCTTTAGCAAAACACCTTAAGCTACTGTGTAGTGGGTCCCATTTAGAAGTGGCTACTTCATTCGCGCTTTCCTTGACTCATGGAGCTGCGTGAATGTTATTACAACTTTTCGCCACGATATGACAGTTTAAGTCCGCTTGATACTGTAAGGCGTAAGCGATTGGTTTCCAAAGGAGATTTCATTTGTGTCGCCAGCATAGCCTATTGACAATTTATGTTGTAAATAGGCCTACCTTATAATCCTACCTGTAGCTTATGGAGTTGTCATAACTCCCTGATGCATTTTTGCATTTAGAATAGCCAGAGCGTGTATATCTCAATCGGAAAATTAAACAATATCGGGTGCCTATGGACTAGGCTGGGTGAACCCAGCGTGATCTGCCCGCTATTTATTTTTTGATTTCTTAAAAGATTGAGCTTGGTCTGATGAAAGCCAGACTAGCCATGGACCTCAGTTAAACAATGCAAGGGAACATGAATCAGCCTATATTTGCACGAACAATAACGGACAAAAGCTCTTCAACTTTGGCCCGTTAAAATGTCTATGAACAGTCTAGCGACGCATTTCATCAAGGCCCATTTGGACATGTCAGTTATTTGCACCACTGGTTAGATGTAAAACAGCATTTCGTTTCAGACTAGGCTACTGTTACTTAATTTGTGCATTAACAATAACGTTTCAGACTACTGTTACTTAATTTGTGCATTGACAATAGAGTATTACATGAACTAAAGATGACTAAAATCTTATGTAGAAGAAGAAACATTCACAAAAAATCCATCCATCCAAAAATGACCTTTGTTTTTGATAGCTGTTGAAAACGGCATGGAACTGACAGAGATGTTTTTGTTTATAAATACATTAAAAAATAAATAAATAAATAAATAACATTATGCTGATACCTTTTGCTTTTCCCAAATACAATGTAGCCTACAGGTGTAAGTGACCTTTCATCAATCCAGTTGCAATGGATGAACTGTGATGAACTGCCCTACTTGTGATTGTTTAGAGATTTTAAAGGTTTTATAACAATGCTACATCTTCTTTGGCTATTCTACAATCTATTCACCTTTTCAGCACCAGTAGGCTACTTTCTGTGCAGCCGCACACACACACTCAGGCATGCCAAACAAGCATACACAAAAGTTTCAAGAGTGGGGGATGGAGTAAAATATGGAGACAAATTGAAGTGTGATTTATTTTCGCGGAACGGATGTACAGGACTGAGCGGCGGTCATATTTTGTACCGCTATGCGGTACATCTAGTTTGAAGTTTTACGGTAAGTGCGGTATCTCGACAAACAAAGCTGTTCTTCCAATGTGTTGTTTTTGTAAAGCAGGCGGGTGGGGTGGGTAGGTCTGTTATCTGGGCAGTAACTGCTATATCAGCGGGTGGTTGGGCCTGGGCTGGGGGGGACACTATTACAGATGTGTCAGCGCATTCGCGATGCTCATAAAAGATTAGTGTAACCATGGCAGAATTCTGCACTCGGATTAGGAGATTTAGCCAATTGATATAAGACTTTCTGGATTACTGTCTAGACGACGCCAGATAGGCCTATACGATGCGAAACCTACAGCAGGGCCTAAAGCGTGATTGCTTCTCCTGTGCTATCGTTTAGGAAGAGCACAGCTGTGGTTGACACCGCAGGTTTAAATCCCATACATATCTGAGAGCTTCCGGAGTCAAAATCAGTTGGATTACTGGTGGTTTTTTTTAATTGGCCAGGCCAGGTTTTTTCTTTTTCTGTTGCTAGGTCAAACACCATCCCAGATGGAGAGAACCAGTGTTGAGAAAGTTACTCAATAAATGTAATTGGTTACAGATTAGTACTACTACTGTAGCTATATTAGAAAATTTAATATTACAATTACTTTAGCGATGTAGCTATTTTGAATACTTAATTAAAGTAATGTAGCTTATTAGTACATTTGATTACCTCTTGATTGACATACTACAGGCAGTGCAAATTTATAATGAGAGCATTAAATAGGCCTGCTGGGAGGGTGCTGTGGCGCAACTGGCTACAGCTTCCATACCACACGTGGTTCCAAATGCCCACTGGGACCTGGCTCAGTCCAACTGGCTACAGCTTCCATACCACACGTGGTTCCAAATGCCCACTGGGATGCAACACGTGGTTCTAAATGCCCACTAGGACCTGGGTTTGAGTCCAACCAAGATAATTTACCGATCCCACCCCGTCTCTCTCCAACTCGCTTCCTGTCTCTCTTTCACTGTCCTATCAAATTAAAGGTATGAAAGCCCCCCATATTTAAATATAATATACAGCAATGTTTAGCCCCACTATACGGAAAGTGTTTTTTTTTTTTCTCCACATTTTGTTATTTTTCAGACATATCTTAAAATGTTTTCTCATCAATCTACACACACTACTCCAACACCCCAGAAAAAACAGGTGTTTGGTGTGGTTTGTAAATTTATAAAAAAAAAAAATAAAAGACTGAAATATACCATTTACATTACAACTACAAAGTATTCACACCCTTTGTTATGATGCTTGTAATTGAGCTCTGGTGCATCCTACTTCTATCAATGGTCCTTGAGATGCTGACTAAATGAATTCATTGGACATTATTAGGAAAGACACATCTCTTTGTATAAGGTCTCACAGTTGATGGTCTATGTCAGAGTGAAAACCAAGCCACAAGATTTGTCCTGCAAGACCGGGTTGTGGGAAGGATACAAGAAAATTTCTCCAGCATTAAAAGTGCCCAAGAGCACAGTAGCCTCCATCATTCTCAAATGGAAAAGTTTGGAACAACCAACAGTCTTCCTAGATCTGGCCTCTCAGCCAAATTGAGTAATCTGGGACGAAGGGCCTGGGTCAGACATGTAACCAAGGACCCAATGGTCACTATGAAGGAGATCCAGAGTTCCTTTGAGAGGATGAGAGAAGCGTAAAGAAGAACACACATCAGTGCCTGGTTCCTTCCACACACCATTGGGAATTGTGGCCAATAGTTCAGTCTTCGTTTCATCAGACCAGATGATTTTACTTCTCGGTCACTTCTCATGAGTCGTTCAGGGGCTTTTTAGGAAACTCGCAGCAAAACATGGCTTCCATCTGGCCACTCTACCATAAAGGCCTGATTGGTGGAGTGCTGCACTGATGTTTGTCCTTCTTTACGCTTCTCTTGTCCTCTCTAAACACCAAAAATGTGATCAGTAACTAATTCAATTACACTTTTTCTCTCGGTAACTAAATTAATTACATTTATTTAGCAATTGACTTTGACTTTACTGATGTAACTCCACAACCTTGCTACAGAGATTATTAGGACACATTTAGAATGGGCCAGTGACATTTGAGATTTGGGTTTTTCTTTGTATTTGATTCGATTCAGGACAGATGTTTGGTGCAGTTAGAGATCGTTTTCTGATCCCTCCACCAGAGTGGTTGGGAAAACAGAGTGGCGACACTCATATAAGAGACCGCCAATCACTTCGTCTTTAGCCAATGAGTTACTAGATTACGCTCTCCAGCATCCAGAAATACATCTTGCCCTCCTGCGATGCAGCCATTCAGCACAGTTTTTTTGGAACTGTTCGCCTTGACCCTTCTAGATAGATGGCAGAAACGTTACCAAAAGTCAATGCAGACCACAGTGGACCGGCCCCCCACCCCCAACACACACACACGCACACACACACAAATACACTTAACACAGTGTTTAGCATTTTGTGATCAGATGAACCTCTGATCCGTGTGCCTGCCTGACCTTAATCCACACACACACACCAGGAAGCCACATCTCTGATGATATCTGAGGTGGGGTTGTGGTAGGACAAAACACACACACACACAGAGATCAGTGGAGGCCGTGTGTTACTGTTAGTCATAACAGTGATTGCATTAGCTCAGTCTCTGAACCCATCACAAAGTCAAAGTCAAAGTCAAAGTCAGCTTTATTGTCAATTTCTTCACATGTTCCAGACATACAAAGAGATCGAAATTACGTTTCTCTCTATCCCACGGTGAAGACAAGACATATTTTACCAATTTAAGTCCACAGACAAACATAACATTCAAGTAAACAAAAAAGTAAGTAAATAAGAGGGCACATATAATAATGAAAAAAAATAAGAGCAGCAAAATTTGGTTTAAATTGTGCATAGACAGTCAATAAAATACTAGTGCAAAGTCAGGCCAATAAAAGGCTTGGGTAGTTCTGTTTGACCTAAGTAAGAAAGAAAGTGACATAGTGGTGCAAGTTATGTAAGAGCAGCAGATGTGTTGTGTTTTCAGGACAACAACAAGTTGTAAAGTGTACAAGTGTGCAAGTGTGCAAGTGGAGTAGTGCACGCGGCCATTGTGGGTCCAATGTCCAGGATGTTATGTAGCTGAGGGTGGAGGGGGGAGAGGAGGGAGAGAGTTCAGCATCCTTACAGCTTGGTGTATGAAGCTGTTGGTGAGTCTGGTAGTGCGGGAGCGCAGGCTTCTGTACCTCTTCCCAGAGGGCAGTAGATCGAACAGATTGTGAGCGGGGTGACTTGCATCACTCACAATTTTGGTCGCCTTGCGGGTGAGGTGGGTGGTGTAAATGTCCTTCAGGGAGGGGAGTGAAGCACCAATAATCCTTCCAGCTGTGTTCACTATGCGCTGCAGGGCTTTCCTGTTGTATTCAGTGCAGCTTCCGCCCCACACAGCGATACAGCTGGAGAGGATGCTCTCAATGGTGCCTCGGTAGAATGTGGTCATGATGGCTGGTGGAGCACTTGCTCGCCTGAGTTTCCGCAGGAAGTACAGGCGGCGCTGAGCTCTCTTCGCCAGTGATGCAGTGTTGGTGGTCCAGGAGAGGTCTTCGCTGATGTGCACCCCCAGGAATTTGGTGCTGCTCGCTCTCTCCACCACAGCACCGTCGATGGTCAGTGGCAGGTGTTGGGTGTGACCTCTCCGGAAGTCAACAACAATCTCTTTGGTCTTGCTGACGTTCAGCAGGAGGTTGTTGTCCCTGCACCACGTGGTCAGATGGTCGACCTCCAACCTGTATTGGGTCTCGTCGCCCTTGGTGATGAGACCCACCAGAGTTGTGTCGTCAGCAAATTTCACTATGTGATTGTTGCTGTAGGTTGCAGTGCAGTCATGCGTCAGCAGGGTGAAGAGCAGCGGACTGAGCACGCAGCCTTGGGGGGCCCCTGTGCTCAGTGTGATGCTGCTTGAGGTATTGTTGCCAACACGTACTACTTGGGGCCTCTGACAGAGGAAGTCCAGTAGCCAGTTGCAGAGGTAGGTACTGAGTCCCAGTTTGTCCAGTTTGCAGATGAGTTGTTGTGGTATTATGGTGTTGAATGCAGAACTGAAGTCTATAAACAGCAATCTCACATATGAGTCTCTTTTTTCCAGGTGGGTGAGGGCTGGGTGGAGGGCAGAGCAGATTGCATCCTCTGTAGACCGCTTGGCTCGGTATGCAAACTGGAAGGGGTCCAGGGTGGGGGGGAGAATGGCTTTGATATGTGACATGACAAGCCGCTCAAAGCACTTCATGATGATGGGTGTCAGTGCCACAGGGCGGTAGTCATTGAAGCAGGATGGAGCAGTTTTCTTCGGCACAGGTATGATGGTGGCAGCTTTGAAACATGATGGGACGATGGCTTGCTTCAGGGAAGTGTTAAAGATGTCTGTGAAGACATCCTTAAGCTCCCCTGCGCAGTCCTTCAGCGCACGACCTGGGATGTTGTCTGGACCTGTTGCCTTACGGGTGTTGATAGCAGCAAGTGTCCTCTTCACGCTGTCGGCAGAGAGGCACAGGGGCTGCTCATGTAGAGGGGGATGGGTCTTCTGTGGGCAGGTGCTGTTTTGTGCTTCAAAGCGAGCAAAGAAGCGGTTCAGGTTGTTGAGCAGAGGGATGTTGCTCTCACAGCTCTGTGGCGTATCACTGGAGTAAATAAGTGAAAGCGCTGGTTTCCACGGTTTCTAGGCTGGCACCCCGCCTGGGGGTTTAATAATATAGATGGTCTGTTAGTCCGGTGTGTGTTTCCATACAGTCCAGCTGCTTCATGTGACACACACACATCATGTGCTGCTGCCAGATGTAGGTCAATGTGTGTGTGTGTATATTTTACTGGAAGTAGACACCTGGATGCCGTGGGTTAATCTGGTTTAATGGGACCAATAAGCCCAGGTATAAATGACAGCCAGCCGCACTCTCCCTATGAAGTAGGACGCCAGGAGGTATTTTCAAAGAGAAATCTTCCACTGATGCAAGTGTTCAAAGGTCAGTACCCATTTTACACAGGTTACTTTGACACACACTCTCGCTCTTCTCTTTCTCTCCCTTTCTCTCTCACACGCACACACCTATTGTTTTATTTTATCCTGTTCTATTTTCCTATCTACACTTTAGATGGGATATTGAGTCCAAACCTTATTAGCAAAGATTTACTGAGCCCAAAGTCAAATCAGGGTGTTCCCCATAAAACAACACTTGACACTTACAAAACAATTACACACACTTGTAACCTATAACACAACAAAACACACATACAACTCTTATAACAGAACGAAATACACACAACTCTTATAACACAATAAAATACACTTACAAAACAACAAACACTAACAACCTTTATACAACAATTGGGTTCTATGGAACTATTTATTTGTTTCTGATTGGCCGAGAGACGTTCCATGAGTTGGAATATCCCTGGACATTTCAACTCAGAATTTGCACAGCTAATAATAAATCACTCCGCGATACAATGCGAAGATTTGACACAATGTTCTCATCCCAGCTCTCCACTATTTCAAGCAATGGGTCCCTATCTTTTACTGTCTATGGTTACTTAAGCAATATAGCACGAGTGAGAGTGGGGTTGGTCATGGCCTCCGGCCTCGTGGCTACGGCCGAACAACACCCGTGGGAATATCCATGACCAATCCCACGATCACGAGTGCTATATTGCTTTTATACAACAATTCTACCACAAACTAAATAATCTGAAAACATCCCGTTATTGTTTAATTTTTTTTTTAATTTCGACATCGTTCTTTCGCACCAAAAAATAGTTCCCTTTTCAGCGTCTTGGTTGCTAGGTAACCAACATTCCAGATCCCTCATTACGGGTCTTTGTGGTTTACGTGTCTTCTTGAAAGAAATGTTGAAAGTCGGGCTGAAATCACATTCATATCTAGGTTTGCTGCATGCATGTTACAAGGATGGGCCATGTCATGTAAGGGACATGGTACTGCAAAAAAACGGAAACATAGTCTACATTGCAGAACCACTCAACTTTATTAATTTATGGTGAATAAATGTTACACTACTGTGCACTGCCTGACGTGACGATGCTAGCAGGTTAGCTAACTATGCTAACGTTAGTTATCTACAAGTCTCCTCCAAGTGACAATCATATTATACACAATGCTGGCAATGCTGAGAACAATTAGCATCCTCGTTTATCTTACTTACATTGAGTTGACTGTGTGGCTTAATCCACAGATGTGGTGAAGCACTGTTTCGTTATGGTTTGCTAAGGAGTAACCATAGACAGTAAAAGATAGGGACACACAACAAAGCACACATACAACTCGTATGAAACAACAAAACACACGTACAACATGTATGAAACAACAAAACACGTACAACATGTATGAAACAACAAAACACACGTACAACTCGACAAACACACAAGATGTTCCCCATAAAACAACAGCACACTTACAACTCTCATAATATAACACAACACACATACAATTCTCATAACATACACGGCTCTTATGACAAACACACGCCCATCTCAGTGACTAAATGACCCACTTTCACTGAACAGACTTCACCCCGACTGATCTCTCTTACCAAACACCACACCCTTGTCTCTCTCCAGAACTCTCCATCTGGTTGTGAGTTAAAGAACAGCACGGATCACAGGGGGTTAAAGAACCACGGATCACAGGGGGTTAAAGGAACTGTATGTAAGATTGTGGCCAAAACTGGTACTGCGATCACTTTCAAATTACTGTAGAGCGGTGTATCCCCTCCCCCTCCACCCTGACTGGCAGAGCTGGCAACCCGGATGCCGAAACACTACTGACTTTGTGATTAGTAGATAGGTGGAGGGTGGCGCATCAGGCCAAAACACAACATGACAACATCAACATCAGTTGAGGGCTGCAACTTCACTTTTTAAATGACAATATCCTGGCCGGACTACTGTTGCCAGTGATATAAGTATTTGAAATGAACATGATTTTTTTAATGTCTAGTGACATAGCAGGGCCATTTTATGATTAATTGAAATACATTTCTTACATACGGTTCCTTTAAAGAACAGCATGGATTGCCGGGGGGCTGAGGGAGTGGGGTTTCAGGGCGAAGGTCAGAGGTCAGGAAGGTTATTATTGCCTGGCTGGCGTCGAGGAGAGGCCTTCAGAGAGGCTGTCCTGAGCATGCGTGCCTGTGCTCCCCGTCATGGGCTTGTGACTTTAACTTGTGGTTTTAAAAATCAATCATAGTTCACCTAATCTAATCTAACCCCCCCCCCCCCCCCCCCACAAAGAGCATTCTTTCACATACACAGCTAGCTCATAACTATGTACGCACATACACACACACACTGTTGAGTGCTTCCCACACATATACACAGCTGTCTCAGACAAGCATGCACACACATACCACACACTCACACACAAAAAATAAACATTTTGTACCAGTGTATTTTTGTACACCAGTGTATGTTGAGCATGTCCCTCCCTCCCTTTCTCTCTCTCTCTCTCTCTTCTCTCTCTGTCTCACACACACACAACTATCTCAGATGCACTCCATGGTGTATATGTATGTCCCTTATACACACATATACACACAAACACACACAGCTGTGTATCAGTATGTCCCTTTTACATACATATTTTCTACACACACACACACAGCTGTGTATCAGTATGTCCCTTATTCATACATATTTTCTACACACACACACACAAACACAGCTGTGTATCAGTATGTCCCTTAAACATACATATTTTCTACACCATCAGTATGTCCCATACACAGCTACCTCTATCTCACACACACACACACACACACACACTTGGCTGTCATGTGAAAGCAGAGCGGTGGTGCTGTATTAGCGAGGGACGGGCCAGAGGGCAAATCAGAACCCTCCCATTCAGCAGCAGCTTTAAAAGGGGCATACACTGACCCCACACACACTTACAACACACTCTTGCGGTAGAGCTGAACTCTGGACAGACACACACACACGCACACCGATCACAGATCTCATGTGCTGCCAGTTAACGTGAGACAGAAGGACCGGAGACTGTCTTCATTACACACGAGGTAAGTGTGTGTATGTGTGCGTGCGTGCGTGCGTGTGTGTGTGTGTGTGTTTAGGGAGGGAGAAGTGGTTCAGAGTAATGTGATTTAGTGACTCAAATGCACACTGTAGGCCTAGCACTTCTCACTTCCCTCAGGAGCCATGTTCCCGCTCACGTCTCCTCTCTGCTCACACGGCTAGTTTGCCAGTTCTAAACATCGCGTCTCCTCTCTGCTCACACGGTTAGTTTGGCAGTTCTAAACATCGCGTCTCCTCTCTGGTCACATGGCTAGTTTGGCAGTTCTAAACATCGCGTCTCCTCTCTGGTCACACGGCTAGTTTGGCAGTTCTAAACATTCTGAGCACTCTGACACACTGCTGCTGTGCTGTCTTGCTGATAGTCCATATGCCATTCATGCTGCAATAACAAATGCCAGTGAATGGTGGTGTTTTTGTCTAAAGTACATTTCCCTCCTCCATAGATTGAAAACATGCATGAGACTGTATGGCGCATACACTGCGGACAACATGTGTGTGTCTGTGGACTGTGTGTGTGTTTGGTCAGTGTGTGTCTGTGGACTGTATGTGTGTGTTTGGTCAGTGTGCATGTCTGTGTGGACGGTGTGCGTGTCTGTGTTGACAGTGTGTGTGTCTGTGGACTGTCTGTGGACAGTCTGTGTGGACAGTGTGTGTGTCTGTGTGAACAGTGTGCGTGTCTGTGGAGTGTGTGTGTGTCTGTTTGGTCAGTGTGTGTCTGTGGACAGTGTGTGTGTGTGTCTGTGTGGACAGGGTATGAGGCAGGCCTGGGCAGTGTCCTACACATCTTGAGTTGCTCTAGTGAAGATGACCAGATCACAGCAGTGAAGTTGTTAGGGGGGTGAGCTTGTGGGGAAACTGTAACGGTAGGTTTCCACACAGCGAAACACATCACACATGTCACCCTACCCAATTTGGCCTTGGGGGCGAAGAGGTCAAGGAGATGGCCACTGCATGATTGATGTAAGGACTCAGGATTACTGACTTACCAGTTGGTCTGAGTTGCCTGTTGTTCTGGTATTAAATATTTAGGCCGCTTGCATGTGCTGAAATAATACTTAATCGTAATGAGATGCAAAGAGTTACTGTTTAACTCCTCCTGTAATGAAGGCTTGAAACACTGTGTGCAGAGACAAAACGTGCCTACCTCAGAATGACCCACTTTTACTGAAAGTTTTATGAAACTTCCAGTCAACTCACTTCACCTTAAGGGACCACTGTTACCAAACACTAATGCAGAAACTACACGCACCCTACAATCTCTTACCAAACAACTAACGCAGAAACAACACACATCCTACACTCTCTTACCAAACACTACTGCAAAAACTACACACATCCTACACTCTCTTACCAAACACTACTGCAGAAACTACACACATCCTACACTCTCTTACCAAACAACTAACGCAGAAACAACACAGATCCTACACTCTCTTACCAAACACTACTGCAAAAACTACACACATCCTACACTCTCTTACCAAACACTACCGCAGAAACCACACACATCCTACACTGTTAAAAACTAATGTGTTGTCCCTATCTGGACACAGAGATGTGTAAAAACAACGCAAGTTGTGTTGTAAAGTGTAAAGACCTCAGGGAGTGATTATGAATGAAGTGTGTTACCTCAGCTCCAGCACTGATCAGGTTCAGCGTGTATTAACGCTAAAATGGACGTGAGATATGAATGTGTGTGTGTGTGACCCCAGCGTGTATTAAAGGCTACACATTCTAAAGAATATCTGACCCCATCTAACTTAAAGGAGAATTCCGGTGTGATATTGACCTAAAGTGTATTGAAACATGATACCGAGTGTGAACGTATGTCTCATAGCCCATCTCGGCTTGTCCCCTGCACTCCAAAATCTGGCGCTAGTTAGCCGATGCTACCAACAGCTTTTTCAATAGTGGTGCTTCGGCATCGGGCTAGCCATGCAAATAAATCACTGTTTTACACCCATTTACGAGGCTCAATGTATCTCCACACTTCATTGGTAGACTTCCGAGGGCCCTGACATTTAAAACGAGACATTGAGAACTTTGAAAAAGCATTGGTAGTTTACTTACAAGACGATTTATACAGACAGTATCTTCACGAAGTTTAGCGTTTGCAGCCATCTTGAATTTAGTCACGATAAGTCGAGCAACGAGTAAGAATGAACAGGTATGATAAGGGATCAGATTCCAAAAATAATTCAGTGGAAATGCATGGATTCCAGTTTCTTCCAGTAGCAGCAACTGGAATCCATGCATTTCCACTGAATTATTTTTGGAGCGCCAGATTTTGGAGTGCAGGGGACAAGCCGAGATGGGCTATGAGACATACGTTCACACTCGGTATCATGTTTCAATACACTTTAGGTCAATATCACACCGGAATTCTCCTTTAACACTGATATGGACGTGAGCTATGAATGTGTGTGTGTGTGACCCCAGCGTGATATGGACGTGAGATATGAATGTGTGTGTGTGACCCCAGCGTGTATTAACGCTGATATGAACGTGAAATATGAATGTGTGTGTGTGACCCCAACGCCACGCTGCTCACACTGTGAATGAGTAACCAGGAGGTCAGGAGCGACTGTCAGGAGGTGACTTGTGTAAAGGAGACGCTCCACGCTGCAGCAGTGACACAGCTCTTTCTATTAATATCCTCCTCTCTCTTTCTCTCTCTCTCTTCCTCTTTCTAGTCCTCTCTCTTTCACTCGCTCTCTTTCTTTATTCCTCCTGCTCTCTCTCTCTCTCTCAATTCAAGTCAATTCAAATATGCTTTATTGGCACGACAAATCATATGATGCATTGCCAAAGCATTCACAGGAATAGTGATAATTACAAAAAAGTAAACAAACAAACATATACAAACATTATAAACAGTTACACTTCATCAATGTGTGATGTGTGTGGGCGCGTTGCTCAGTGGTCACTCCTCTTTCTGTCACAGTTGTGTATGTAGTGTGCAGCTAGTATTGCACAATCTTCCTCTTCTCCTAATAAATATCTAATTTTCTTGTGATCTTCGATCTCAAAGAATTTTGGATATATAGATTGGAATTTTGGATAGAAGTTGGAGCGTATTTCTTAGGGCAGTTAGGGCAGCTAGTGAGGAAGTGTCGTTCTGACTCAATTTCTTTTTTGTCACAGTTCACACAAAGTCTGTTTTCTTTAGGCAACCAGGTTTGCCTGCGTCTGCCTGTTTCTATTGCCAGACTGTGGTTGCTAAGCCTGTATCTAGACATTGTTTTTCTCAAGTTGGTGTCTCTTACAATTGTCAATTATTTTGCTAATTGGTATTAGAGTCAAATAACTTTGTAGTTTACTTTGTTTTTCTGTTGTTTTTGTCCAGTATGTGAGATATTTTTCTTTCTGGGTGTTGATAATTTGGTTGGTATTTATTCTTTCAAGAGGGGTGCCAGTGTCCTGAGGCTGAATAGTGATGTTAGTTCCATTGGTTGTTTCTTGCTGGAGCCTATGGACCAACTGGATGAGGGGACTCTTTTCTATGTTCAATTCTTGGCTCTTTAAGGCTTTGAAGTGATAGGATGTGGGGTCGCTTGTTTTTAAATGTTGCCAGAATTTGATGGCTCTCTTTTAAATTTTTAGAAGGAGGGGGAACTGGCCGAGTTCTGCCCTGCATGCATTAGTTGGTGTTTGTTTCTGCATTTTTAGAATGTTCCTGCAGAATTCTGCATGCAGGGTTTCAATTGGATTTTTGTCCCATTTTTCAAAATCGTGGTTTGTTAGGGGACCCCACACTTCACTGCCATATAGAGCAATGGGCTCAATAACCGATTGGAATATTTTGAGCCAAATTCTGATTGGTATTTCAATATTAATATATTTTTTATGGCATAGAAAGCCTTCTCTCTTTCTCTCTCTACTCCTCTCTTGCTCTCTCATTCATTGTCTTTCTCTCTCTTTATCCCTCTCTTCTGATCTCTCTCTCAATCTCTCTCTCTCTCCCTCCCCCTCTCTCTCTCTATTCCTCTCTCTCTCTCTTCCTCTTTTTCTTGTTCTTCCTCTCTGAGCTCAGTGTGTGAGACGCCACAGCTGTTCAGACAGGAAGTTTCATGTTACTCAGTTTCCTTTCTGCACCACGGAAGAGTGAAGACGTTTCTCATCTCATCTCTCTCTCCTGTTTTCCTTTCAGGCTCTGAGGAGACACACACACACACACACACACACACTCACACACTCACAGCTGAGTGTCACTGCCTGCACACAGACACTCACCTCACACTCACAACACACAAACCTACACAGAGGTTGACATCTCACCAAACCCTGAAGTAAGACTAAATCACGCACACGCACACGCACACACACACACACCATCTGAGCCCCCGTCCTCACTGGCTGTCTCAAACTAGACACGGCACAGACCCCGACCCCTGCAGCAGCTCCTGGTCCGCTCCCATTGGTGTGGTTCTGTTCCGGACCTACTGGTCATTACTGCCACGGCGATGTCCCTGTGGGTGCACGTACTGGCCTGTGCCTTTGGGCTGGGTTCATGGGTGGCGGTCAACGGGCTGTGGGTGGAGCTTCCCCTGATCGTGACTGTGCTGCCGGAGGGCTGGGATCTGCCGTCACACCTGACGGTCATCATCCAGCTGGCCAACTTGGGCCCGCTGCTGGTGACAGTGGCGCATCGCCTGTGCCGGGGGCGCGTGCGGGAGAGTCCGGTGGTGTCCGGCGTGCTGGCGCTGGGCGTGCTGTCCTGCGTGCTCCTGGCCACGCTCTGGCGTCGCACCTCCTGGTTTCTCGGGCAAGAGCGCAGCACTGCCTTCTTCGCCCTCACCTTCTTCCTCGCCCTCCTCGACTGCACCTCCTCCGTCACCTTCCTGCCCTTCATGATGCAACTTCCTGCCAAGTACGTGACGTCCTACTTCATCGGCGAGGGCCTGAGCGGGTTGGTGCCGGGCCTGGTGGCGTTGGCGCAGGGTGTGGGCATGGCCCGCTGCGTCAACGTCTCCCAGTCATCCGCCAACGGCAGCGACCCCGGCTTCGCCATCCAGACGGAGTACCTGCCACCCAACTTCTCCACTGAGGTCTTCTTCGGCTTCCTGGCACTCATGACGGCTGTCAGCCTGGCCGCCTTCGCCGCCCTGACCCGTGTACCACGCACCTACCAGCTGTCCACCGAGAACCTGGTGCCGGAGAGCGACTCAGTGGCGTCCGTGTGCTCCGGCGTGGACGCCAAGGGCTCCGGCGGCGGTGAGGAGCGCGTGCAGAGTCGCCCCCTGCTGGCCAAGCCTGGCCACAGCGCGTCTCAGCTGGCCTTTATCTACGGCATGGTGGTGTGGGTGAACGGCGCTACCAACGGGCTGCTGCCCTCCGTGCAGACCTACTCCTGCATGCCCTACGGGCACCTGGCCTACCACCTGTCTGCCGCCCTCGCCTCTGTGGCCAATCCCGTCGCCTGCGTCATCGCCATGTTCCGTCCCAAACGGTGAGGAACCGCAGCCTGTCTGTTGTCCAGCTGTAGAACTAATGTTTACTAAGAACACGTAAACAACAAACACAGTCAACTGTACAATAATAACTCATCCATGCAGATCCATAGGGTGCTGTGTGATAGTGTGTGTGTATTCTGTCTGATGTGTGTGTGTGTGCTTTCAGGTCGCTGGTGTTTTTAGGGGTGCTGTGTTTCCTGGGCTCTGTGTTTGGGGGGTACAACATGGCCATGGCTGCCATGAGCCCCTGCCCATTGTTACAGGGCTCAGCGTTGGGGGAGGCCATCATCGTAAGTTCCTTCTCACGTTTCATGGTGTTTTAAGCCCCCACTGTCGACTTCAAGGCAGCGCTGCGACCATCGACTTCAAGGCACCTAACCCTAACTCTAATTTCCTAACCCTGGTGCCTTCCATGCAGTGCTGCCTGGAAGATGATGTTGGGGCCTTCAATAATGTGGTATACCGTGATATTAATGAAATACATTTTTCACATCAGTATTTTGTATTTTATTTGTTACATTTCATGAGTCAGTATTTGTAGTTTGTAACAAAATAGTTTTTGAGGTATATTTGCCCACCTCTATCTGTAGTGTGCCTGTGTGTGTGTGTGTGTGTGTGTGTGTTCATGTGTGCATGTGTTCGTATGTGTGTGCATGTAACAACTCCTCTCTATCTCTGATGTGTTCCAGGTGATGTCCTGGGTGCTGTTTACTGGCCTGCTGTCCTATGTGAAGGTAATGGTGGGGGTGATCCTGCGAGACGAGAGCCACAGCGCCCTCGTGTGGTGTGGAGCTGCAGTGCAGGCTGGCTCCCTGCTGGGCTCGGTCACCATGTTCCCACTGGTCAACATCTACCACCTCTTCCAGGCTGGGGACGTCTGCAGCACCACCTGCCCCTCCTGAGCCACTGGCCTGGGCTGGGAAACAGCGCCCCCTGTGGCTTGGAGGCTAATGTGCAGGACTGTGTGGGACGCTTCTCGCCCAGAGACACAGACAATCTGAACTGCTGTGCTTCTCTATCTTTATCTTTATTTATTTGGCGGACGCTCTCATCCAAAGCGACTGACCGATACAAGTCAAGTAATATCATGTCCAGACTCCTTGGACCAACTCGGGGTTAAGTGCCCTGCCCAAGGACGCAACTCGGCATTAAGTGCCCTGCCCAAGGACACAACTCGGGGTTAAGTGCCCTGCCCAAGGACACCACAGTGGCACCTGGGAATCAAACTCATGACTTTTCAGGCCACTGTAGGCAAACCAGGCTCCTTGTCCACTACACTGCCATACTGCAGACAAACTCTGCTCCTTGTCCAGTACACTACCATACAAACGACAGCTCACACACTGCACACACTCAACACACACTGCACACACTCAACACACACTGCACACACTCAACACACTTAACACACACTGCACACACTCAACACGCTTAACACACAATGCACACACTCAACACACACTCAACACACACTGCACACACTGCACACACTTAACACACACTGCACACACTCAACACACACTCAACACATACTGCACACACTCAACACATACTGCACACACTCAACACACACTGCACACACTCAACACACACTGCACACACTCACTGCACACACTCAACACACACTGCACACACTCAACACACTTAACACACACTGCACACACTCAACACACACTGCACACACTCAACACACACTGCACACACTCAACACACACTGCACCAACTCAACACACACTGCACACACTGCACACACTCAACACACACTGCACACTCAACACACACTCAACACACACTCCACACACACTGCACACACAGAGAGGCGCCACCTCTTTGTCTGCTGTGTTTACGCTAGAGGGTCCCGTGGTAGGGGGGTCAATTTCACTGTTGGTAACGTGATAGGGACGGAATAGAGCATAGAAATCAACGGGAGCGCGAGAGCAGGACGGAGCCAGAGTTTAAATTAAAAATTACGCTGCAATGCCCAAAGATTGCATTTTGTTTTATAAAAAAGAACCACTTACAACTCAAAATACGTTTGTTGATCGGCTACTCAGTACAGCAGTAGCCAATCAGAGCAAAACAAAGCATTTGCCCTGTTCACAACTGAAGGTGTTTTCTATTGCCATATTAACGTGAGCTAATTGCTAATGTTGGTTGAGATGCTAGTTTTTGTAATGGCAGGACACATGGTAGCAAAAACAATCGAAACATGTCTAGCTTTACTCAAGACATTAACACTATAATATTGTGTAATTGTCAAGATCTATGGCTCACTGTGTTTAAAGTTGATCTTAATAACCCTCGTCACCTCGATCATCTGATGGTTGTAGCTAACTTTTGACAACATATAGGGATCGAAACGGGAGCAGGGCGGGATTTTGGAGTCTTTCTCTGGATTTTGCAGGACAGGATTTTATTTGGGGGGCAGTCACGTGATCGGGATATGACGGGAGTATTTTTGTGGGCTTGGGATGGGGGTGTCAATTGATTCCTGTGTCACCCTCTAGTTTACGATGATGATAGTCTGTTGTTTCTGCTGGTCATAATTTGACAGGGGATGATGTGTTGTGGCTTTACAGTTTTTCCAAATCGGTTGTTTTTATTATTTGTACATTTTTTTCTCTAAATCAGCAGGATCAGACCACATTGACAACAGATGATTTATCAACATGATCAGCTAAATGACCACAAGCTGCTAATGAGAGCGTTTACACATTACAGTTTTTCTCAGTGACTTTGGTGCATTTCTCAAATCATCAAAGCAATTGAGAAAAAACTGTTGTGCAAATGTGTATGTTACTGCATTTCTCAAAACTGCATCTTGCTCAAATGTTTTGTTTATGCCTCAAAAGCAAATGTTTATACCAATGAAGCTGTCAGTGCAATCAAAATGACAAGTCCTGACATCATTGTTTATGTCAAATTAGTCAAACTGTTTTGTCTTGATGTCAATATGACAGGTAAGACAACACTATTTTCTATTTCAAAGCTATAAAATTACACATAATTGTGTGTGGAGGGTGTTGATTGCAAGACAGTGGATATGTTTCAAAGTTTTTTTCTGCTGACAGACGTTGTGACAGTATATAGAAAACAAAGGCTTTTACAGCATTGGACTAATGACACATGACCAATATACAGTAAAACACCCCTTGGTCAGAGGTGTACACCACTGTACACCTGTCTATACATCCTGACGTTCCTGTCTGTTAGGTCACATATATGCTAGACAGACTATGACAACTAATGACAGCTAGTTCAACACATTTGCATGTCATGACACAAGCATTGAAATAAGGCCAATTAGTTTTGTGGGGTAGGACTATTCAGCAAGGAACCAGTATAATGCATTTTGAACAACATGGCAACATGACAAAACAGTAGGCATTTGTACAAAATCAGTTGCATGGATGTACTAAAGCATTGCTACTTGTTCAACATTGGGATAAACTGCTATAATGATGTGCACAAGTGATAAGATCACATGGAGTTTGAACAACCAGTTTTAAGAATTTCAATTCTGATCTGAGAAATGTACCAAAGCAGCTGAGCAACTGATCTGTGAAATTGTTTTGACCATCGTCTAAACATCAGCCCTTCTGTACCTGTGTGAGATTGACCACTAGATGGCAGGAGTGTC
>NC_055963.1:34597397-34602397 GCF_018492685.1 Alosa sapidissima | reverse complement strand
CACATGTATAAACTGTGCACTGTCGCTTTAAGACAGTCGCTTTAATTCACGTTTCTTTCTCAATGATCTTCTGCCTGCTCCGCTGTGGCTAGTGCTGTACCTACGGCTGGGCCCTCTCACAGTTTATAAATGGTCAGTAGTGGGAACTATTGCCTTCATGATTTCCTTTTAAAAGTTTCTTATAAGAAGGAGATATCAATTATAAACAATGACAAGCCAGCTGGAACCTGCGGCTCTCTCTCCCTCTCGTGAGTGCAGACGCGTTCCCAATTAAATGGATCGCATAATGTTCACGTTAGATCTGCTGCAAAGGAGATAACTAAGAGTTAACTTAGTTTAACATGATGTTATCTCTATTTAACATGATGTTTTTACATTGACATTGTAAACGTTCTCTAAGGAGAGTGAAAAGCAGTTTGCAGTAAAGCTAACCAACGTCGTCTCTATCGCAGGAAAAAAATAGCGAGCAGCCTGATAACCAAATGAAATGCTCGGCGGGCTGGATGAAAGTGCTTGGCGGGCCGGATCCGGCCCACGGGCCGCAGTTTGCCCACCCCTGCTGTAGCGTGACACACACACACACACACACATCCTCTTTGGCTGCTGTGGAGGCCACTTGAGGACACTAGCTATAAAGGATCCACATCGAGCTCATCCAGGTCAGAGTATCGCCTGAGGGCCTGCTGAGCTGCACCTCCTCTATCTCTCTCTCTCTCTCTCCCTATTTCCCTCTCCCCCACCCTCTCTCTCTCTCTCACCTTCTCTCTCTCTTTCCATGTCTCTCTCTCTCTTTCTCTCCCTCTCTCCCTCTCTCTCTTCCCCTCTCTTCCTCTCTCTCTCACCTTCTCTCTCTCTTTTCCTCTCTTCCTCTCCTCGCTCTCTCTTTCCCTCTCTCTTTCACCTTCTATCTCTCTTTTCCTCTTTCTCTCTCCCTCTCTCTTTCTCTCTCTCTCCCTCAGCATCTCTATGCCTCTTTGTATACACACTCATACAATCAAAACACACACACACACACACAAACACACACACACTCAATAACACACATACATAGAGACACATCTTCTTGATAATGTTGGCGTAGAATCATATCAAGCATTTGCCAGCTTTCGGTGACAAATGGGCACACTCTGGCCAGTTACATGCCTTAGGTCTTATAGGCAATCCAACACACACACACACACACACACACAAGAGGAAGAGCTAAAGGAAGTCCACTATACTTCAGAATCTCTAATCACTCTGTGACACACACACACACACACTCAAACTCATAAGCATTCATTATAAGCTGTCCTTAATGGATCAGCAGTGGCTGGATGGAGGTTGGGGGGGGGGGGGGGGGTAAGTAAGGGGTAAGATGGCTGGATGGGGGGGTAAGTGAGGGGTAAGATGGCTGGATGAGGGGGGGGAGGGGATAAGTGAGGGGTAAGATGGCTGTATGGCCAGTGAATGGGGACAGTGAAGTGTCAAGCTGTTAGAGGAGGAGTCAACAGGTGTTCCCCTGGGGATGAGGGGATGACAGGACAGGAGGAGAGGAAAGAGAGGAGGAAGATAGGAGGAAGAGAAGAGGAAAGAGACGAGGAAGACAGGAGGAAGAGAGGAGGTGCAAACGAGTGATGGGAGCAGGTCCATATGTTTGGTGTTTGTGTGTGAAACACGGCCATACTGCTGGCGTTCAGTCAGAGAGACTGAGACAGCCCCCCACTGAGTCTCTCTCTCCCTCACACACACACACACACACTCTCACACACACACACACACACACACACACTCACACTCATATTCACTGGGGTGGGTCTCTCTATTCATTTGTTCTCTTTTCTTCTTTGTTCTTTTCCTCTCTCCCTCCATCACCCCCATTGCCCCCGGCAACAGATTCAGCACCAGATTGATATCAGCTTCACCACAAGAAAATGAATTACAGGCTTCAGAAAATTCAATTAATCTCAAAATGTGTACATTCATTATTTCTGTCTCATAGAAATCAGCTCTTAATGTTTTATTATGTGACCACTGTTCAGTTTGTTAGTAGTGGAGACCCCCCCCCCCCCCCCCCAGAGAGGTGCAAGACACCAGATTCAATGAGGTATTGTATTTTTTGCAACACTAGGTGCAACACTAGTGTGTGTGTGTGTGTGTGTGTGTGTGTGTGTGTGTGCGTGTGTTATTCCTCTCTCTTCCTCTCAGAGACACTGGGAGCCACTCTCCCATGATGCCGTTTGGCAGACGCTGAAGAGCCCAGAGCGGCCGTATGGGAGTGGAGAGTCTGAAGCTGGATAGGAATGAAACGGAAGTGGTGTGTGTGTGTGTGTGTGTGTGTGTGTGTGTGTGTGTGTGTGTGTGTGTGTGTGTGTTTGGTGTGTGTGTTTGGTGTGTGTGTGTGTGTGTTTGGTGTGTGTGTGTATGTGTGTGTGTGTGTGTGTGTGTGTGTACTGGATAGGAATAAAACGGATGTGTGTGTGTGTGTGTGTGTGTGTGTACTGGAGAGGAATGAAACGGAGGTTTGTCTGGCTCTGGACGGAACACTTCCCCACTGAGAGCTTTTCTTCCCGCTGTCTCCTGGCGTCTGATTCCCCACTGCCCGTCCCAGGAGACTCACAAAGCGCCGCCACTTCTCTTTAAAGAAAACAACAACAACAACAACAACAACAGCAGCAGCAAAAGCCAAGCAGGGGTATCTGCTGAATTCATCTCAGCACATCACCATCTTTACTGAGCTCCAGTGTGTGTGTGTGTTTGTGTGTGTGTGCGCAACAACATAGAGAGAAACATCAGCGCTGTGGCCCACACACACACACACACACACTAACAGTAACATCAGCGTTTTGCCCTGCTTCACAACATACAGGCACTCTCTCTCTCTCTCTCTCTCTCACACACACACACACACACACAAATTGTTTTGTTGAAAACAACGAAAGGATGGAGGGAACATTTGGAGGGAGTTATTTCAGATGGGCTACAAGGTAAATTTGTGGTGCTTGTCAAAACCTTAACGCAGCTGGAGTAATGCTTATTATAGGCTGATGTTAAAGCGCACACGATGTTTAAAGCCACACAACGGTAAATTGGAACAAAACTAAAGGTAACTTTAGCCTTTATAGGGCTGTATAAAGTTGTCCAAATTAAAAGGTCGTAATTAGGTGTTGTTGTTGTAAAGATATTGCATGTAGATGTACTATATAGGCTACTAAACTTTTAGTTGACCAATGCACGAACAAAGCTGGGAAACGGAAAAATATTATCAAGGCTTTGAATGTTTCCGTCTGTGCACAGGGTGTCTGTAGATCTGTGTGCATAGCATTAATTTCTGCAGGCCTGTGGCCATGCATGCGCCCTTAAAATAGCATCTGAATTCGCGCCACTGACTTTAGACCAGGAGGTTCCTGGTCTGTGGCAGAATTGTTTACTGAAACTGCAAAATATCAACAGGGACCGTTTGCGCCGGACCACGCCCCCTCTTTTCGCTGAAACGCCCCCGTGGGTGCACATGTACCTGTGGAGGGAAAATTCCAATATGCGCTGACTGCAAAATAGGAAAGACAAAAGTGCGAGTATACGAAGTCAATTGCGCTGGTGTGCAAAATAGAGCCCTATTTCTGTGTGTGTTCAAGAGTCCACTTACATACATGTGTGTGTTAATGTGTGCTCATGCATGGCTTTAGCCTGCAGTCATGTGTGCATGTGTTTATGTAGGTGTGTGTGTGTGTGTGTGTGTCTGTGTGTGTATGTGTGTATGTATGTGTCTTTGTTTGTATGTCTACATGTTTGTGTGTGTGTGTGTGTGTGTGGGTGTATTTCTGTGTGCGTGGATCTCTGTGTGTGTTTGTGTATGTGTGTGCTAGTCGAGAAGGTTACAGCACGACACACACTCCTGTGAGAATCACTGTGGTCCATCTGGAGCAGAGTAATTGGACCTTTACTCACTCAGTGGTGCAAGAGCCCGGGGCTCACACACACACACACACACACACACACACACACACACATGAACTAGTTACGCTGAAGACTGTCTCGTAGCCCTACTTTAATGCTGCAGCCTAAAGGCCTTGGGCTGTGAGTGTGGTGTGTGGCTAAGTGTGTGTTTGCGTAGGGAAGTGGATTGCTGTGGCAAATGCCATCAGACAAGGCTCTGATTGGATGTCTGGTGGCTCTGTAACATCTGACCTCCTCTTGATTTGCCGTGGTGATGTTGTGGTGATGCCCTGCAGGTGCCAAGTGTGTGAACACAGGAGACACACTCCTCTTCCTCTTCTATATGTATCTCACACAACCACCACACACACAGAAACACACAGAAACACCAGAAACACACACACACACACACACACACACACACACACACACACAGACACAGATCTGTCCCATTGTTCACTTTCTCATTATAGATCTTTCCCAGTGTTCACTGTCTCATTCTAGATCTTTCCCACTGTCTACCTCTTGCCCTAAGCCTTCCTCTGTTCCTCTCTCTCCCTCGCTCCCCCCTCTGTCTTTCTCTCTCTCTCCCTTCATCTCTCTCTCTCCCTCAGTCTCTGTCTTTCTCTCTCTCTCTCTCCGTCTCTCTCTCTCTCTCCACTGATAAAACTGATAATGGTTTATCTGCTTGTGGAGTACCGCAGGGCTTTGAGTCATGCATCATAATGAAGTGTGTTTGAATGAGACCGGCCATCACACACCTAATTTCTGAGAGGGTGACGTGTCATGCACATGTTTTTCAAGCACAGGGCCAGTCCCATACCTCTAGCAGGTGCTACGATTTGGACACAACCAACAACGCCCGTTTAGCATTGATTTCCACTCAGAGACACCTGTTTCCTGTTTCCTAATCAACATCTTTTCCTTTGCCGCTCAGCGTGGGCCTCAGTAAGATGGTGGCGCGGTACAAGTACCGCACGTTCTAAAGGCCAATGCGCCATCTAGGTTTCTACGAGTGTGAGATGCGACACAAGAACACACAGCTTAACACACATGAACAAACTCCTCTGGTAGCAGCAATTCCT
>NC_055963.1:34584897-34592397 GCF_018492685.1 Alosa sapidissima | reverse complement strand
GACCAAGCCCCTTTCTCTCCCAAAACAACATGAACACTACTCTCCAATTTCCCAACCTTTAAAAACATATTGTAATGTATTCTACATTTTTCACATGTGAGTTCCGTGTTTTTAAAGTACTTTTATTTTTTTCTCTCAGTTTTGGTTATTGTGCCACGGTAGTACTTACTTAGTGGAATTTGACGTGAAATATAAACAGTATGTCATCATGTTATTTCAGGATCATGTAAAGAGCCTGCTGGTCCTGTGTGTGCACGCATGTGTGTGTGTGTGTGTGTGTGTGTGTGTGTGTGTGTGTGTATGTGTGTGTGTGTGATCATGTTATTTCAGGATCATGTAAAGAGCCTGCTGGTCCTGTGTGTGCACGCATGTGTGTGTGTGTGTTAATTCAGCCTATGCCAAAATGCAGTTGGTTATTATGTGCTCTAGTGAAGAGCTGTCTGTGTCACATATATAAACACACACACACACACACACACACACACACACACACACACACACACACACACACACACACACTAGTGTGAGTGAAGCCCTCTGAGGGTCTCTGAAGAGGAAAATCGTGCAGGTGCCTGATGGAGGACCCAGTGATACAAACTGTCCCAACTCCCTTTTTTTCTCTCTATCTTTTTCTCTTTCTCTCTCTCCATCTCTCTTTCTCTCTCTCTCTATCTCTCTCCCCTCTTTCTCTCTCTCTATCTCTCTTACTCTCCATCTCTCTCTTTCTCTCTCCATCGCTCCTTTCCAACCTGCCTCTCTGTCTGCAGATTTGTCCATCTACCCCCTCTCCATCCTTCTTTTTCTCTCTCTCTCTTTCTCCTTTTCTCTTTCATTCTATATCTGTCTCCCCCTCTATATTCAGTCTCTTCTTCCCTCCCTCTGTCTATCCCTCTCACCCCCCACCTCCACTTCTCCCCCCTCTTTCTCTCTCTCTCCATCTCTCCATCTGTGTGTTAGCCCCTCCCCTTTCCCTATAATCAGCAGCACAGACTCTCGGTAATAACAGGAGAGCAATGCTGTTCTGACTCCTGTGTGTCTGTGTGTGTGTGTGTGTGTCTGTGTGTGTGTGTGTGTGTGTGTGTGTGTGTGTGTGTGTGTGTGTGTGTGTGTGTGTGTGTGTGTGTGTGTGTGCGTGTGTGTGTATACATTTTCTTTCTTTTTTTCCTCCCAATCTCTTCAATATTTTGATCATGGAGACTGTCCCCTCCATTAAGTTTTTTAAACACATAAAAACTTTTCTAAGATATTTATTATGCCAATACAGTATACATACATTAGCGTAGCTTAGCCACCTCCCAATCACCTAATGCTTCCCGATATATTTTCTATTGACAGCTTTGGCATCAACAATACTTCACATTAAACAATCCTGTCAGTTAGTGTTTAAAAGCAACACATCATTTTGAACAAAAATAAGCAATTACGAGGCATTCATCATTCATACTGTGTGCGTGTGTGTGTGTGTGTGTGTGTGTGTGTGTGTACGCGTGTGTGCGTGCGTGTGTGCGTGTGTGTGTGCGTGCGTGCGTGTGTGCATGTGTGTGTGTGTGTGTGTGTGTGTGTGTGTGTCTGTGTGTGCCCGTGTGTTATTTACTGTTATCCAAAGTGTGTATCAAGTGCATGTTTCTCCAGGGACCTGACTCATGACTGGGAGAATACAACAAACACAAACCACTCCCTCTTCTCTCTCTCTCTCTCTGTCTCTCTCCCTCTTCTTTCTCTCTCCTTCTCTCTCTGTCTCTCTCTCCCTCTTCTCTCTCTCTCTGTCTCTCTCTCCCTCTTCTCAATTCAATTCAATTAAATTCAAGAAAGCTTTATTGGCATGAACGTTTCAATAACATTATTGCCAAAGCTCAATTACATGTACACAAAAACATAAATAAAATAATGTTTAACAGAACTGTAAATTAAGTAAGACATAAAAGTTAAGAGACAATTCTAATAATAATAACAATCCTATTATTGTGTATGGTTGTGGCCTCACTGGCTGTCCCTCAGGTCATGGCAGGCTGCTACAAATTTTGCAGCCACAATGGCCACATCCTCGTTCTCTCCGAGGATGTAAGGCAATTTACCCTCATTTGTCAAAGTTCGAAATTCTGGGAGGATTGAATTTAGTTTACTGAATGACAATGTTCGAATTTCCTCATATTTCGGGCATTCTGTTAAGAAGTGCAGTACATTGTCATGGTTTTCCTGAGTTTTGGGTCTTTTAGTGTACTCAGGTAAGTAGCTGTTGTGTATTTCCGTTTTAGGGCCAAAAAACATTGTAGTTTAGGTTGTGTTTTAGTGACTTCTTTCCAATAGGTGATGTCATTTTCCTTTTCATTGTTTGTAATTTGGTTGGGTCTAATTGTTCTTGCTACTGTAACATTGTCCTGGGCCTCAGTGATGTGGGATGGTGTGAGGTCACTGAGTCTCAGGACAAGTTGGCTAAGTGGGCTCCTTCCTATGTTTTGCTCTTGGCTTTTTAGAGCTAGATGGTGGAGTGAGTCGGGGTGGCTCATTTTAATATGTTGCCAGAATTTAAGGGCTCTTTTTTGAATGTTGATTAATAGGGGGTATTGGCCCAATTCTGCCCTGCATGCGTTGTTCGGTGTCCTCCTCTGTAGTCGGAGGATACTTCTGTAGAACTCTGTATGCAGGGCTTCGGTTGGATGTTTATCCCAGCTTGAAAACTCATACCCCAACCCCCATACCTCACAGCCATATAGTGATATTGGCTCAATTACAGTTTTAAATATTTTAATCCAGATTCTAATTGGTAGTTCCAATTTAATTGATCTTTTGATGGCATAAAATGCTCTTTTTGCCTTTTCTTTTAGTTCCTTCACAGCCAAGCCAAAGTGTCCTGTTGAAGTTAGGGTTATACCTAAATAGGTATAGTTGTTTGTACGATCAATTTTGATGTTGCCTATTTTAAAGTTGTTTGCATTTCCCTGTAGCCTGGAAGATAAGTACCTTGGTTTTTTGAGGGTTTATTTTCAGGGCCCATGTCTGGCAGAATTTTGCCAGTACATCCATGTGATGTTGGAGGCCTTCTTTCGTCGGTGACAGCAAAACCAAATCATCTGCAAAGAGCAAGCACTTGACTTCAGTGTCCTGCAGCATGAGTCCTGGACCTGCAGAGTTCTGCAATGTGTTTGCCAGCTCCATGGGCGGATTATGAACTTTCGGGCCCCTGGGCACAGATGTATTAAGGGCCCCCCACTAATTGTAGTATATGTGGAAGGGGGGGAGAAGGTGGGGGTCCTCCCCCAGAATTTTTTTAATTTGTTTGATGTGATTTCCTGTATTCTGGTGCATTTGGAGATGGCCAATACTAAATTCAATCAGATTCATAGCCTACATCCTGATTTGTTGATATTGAGGCAATGATTCCATGCAAAGGCTTGGGCTTCAGGGCCCCCTGACCCCTTGGGCCCCTGGGCCTGGTAGGCCCGTGCAGTAATCCATCCCTGGCCAGCTCGTCTATATAGATGTTAAATAGTGTAGGGCTTAGGCTACAGCCCTGTCGTACTCCCCTCCTTTGATGGAAGAAATCAGTCCTGCTACATCCTATTTTAACAGCACACTTGCTGCTTGAATACATAGATTTAATTATGTCATACAGTTTGCCTCCAATGCCACTCTGGATGAGTCTATATAATAGGCCTTTATGCCATATTGAGTCAAATGCTTTTTGGAAGTCCACGAAACAAGCAAATATTTTTCCTTTATTTTGGTTTACATGTTTATCAATGAGGGTGTTAAGGGTGAAGATGTGGTCTGATGTTCGATGGTCTGGGAGGAATCCAATTTGATTTTTATGCAAGACGTTGTGTTCTGTGAGGTGATCAATTATTCTAGTGTTAATTATGCTGCAGAGCACTTTACCAAAGTTGCTGTTGACACAGATGCCCCTGTAATTGTTTGGGTCCAGCTTGTCACCACTCTTATATATGGGCGTGATAAGTCCTTCATTCCAGGAATCAGGGAAGTAACCAGTATTTAATATAAGATTGAAAAGTTTTAGAATAGCCAATTTAAACTTTACGTCTGAATGTATGAGCATCTCATTCAGGATGCCATCTAAACCACAGGCTTTTCTGGGCTGTAGTTTTTGTAGCTTTTCATCAAGTTCTTTTGGAGTTATTGGGAAGTGTAGTGGGTTTTGATTTTCTTTTATGACTGTCTCAAGGTTTTCTAATCTATCTGATATTTGTTGTTGGTCGGAATTTAGGGTGATATTGTTGAAAAGTTTTTTGAAGTGCTCTTTCCATATATCACCCCGTTCTGAATTGTTAAGTCATCATTGGGCCTTTTGTTCAGATGTTTCCATTGGTGCCAGAATTTGTTTGAACTGATTGATTCCTCTAGATCATTAAGCTGGTTTTGTATATATTGTTTTTTCTTTGTTCTTACTGTATGTTTGTATATTTTAAGGCGTTCCATGTACTGGATACGTATCTCTTGGTTGTCTGGTTGGCGGTGTTTTTGATTTTATAATTTTCTCAGGTCTTTCCTTTGTTGTTTGCATTCAGAATCGATCCATTCGTCTGCTTTTATTTTCTTTTGTTTGTTTTTATTTATGGGCAAATTTGAGATTTCGGCTACATGATTAAATATTTGGTTTAGGTGGTATACACCCAGATTAATGCCTTCTTTGCTGTGTGGGTAATGTGTCACTAGGAAGGCATTCAGAAGTGACTGAGTATCTGGGTGGGCTACTGTCCTTTGATAATTTTCAGAACTGTCTTTACCCCAATTATAGCTGGGTTTTATTTTTGACATTTTTCCAGGCTTTATAAAAGTGTTGGGGGTTTCTGTTCTATTGAAGTACACAGTTATCTGACTGTGATCAGACAATGGGGGTTGTGGCTTGACTGTGAAGGCTCTCAGCTAAGTCCAATTTAAATCTGTTATGGCATAGTCCACAGTGCTACTGCCAAGAGCAGAGCTATATGTATACCGGCCAAGGGAGTCGCCCCGGAGCCTACAGTACCATTGACAATGTACAGACTCAGACTTCGACACAGTCGTAGCAGTTCCCTTCCATGTGCATTTGTGTTTTTGTCATAGTTCTGTCTGGGAGAAATGGGGAAATGGATGTTGTCTCCTGTAATGAAACTATCACCTTGTGTGTTGATAGGTCTAGTCCCTCTCCAGTCCTAGAATTTAGGTCTCCACAGATCATAACATTCCCTAGGGACTGAAAGTGGCTGATCTCACTCTCCAGATCATAGAAAGTGTTTTCGTTGAAATAAGGGGATTCTATTGGGGGGATGTAAATTGCGCAGACGAAGAGATTTTGAGGTGTCATTATTGTTTCTTTTTTAATTTTCAGCTACAGATTGTTTTCTCCTTTTTTGACAATTTCTATAGATTTTGCAAGTTCTGATTTATTCCAGATGAGCATCCCTCCTTGTTTCGTCCTTGTGTTACACCTTTTAGCTTACTAGATGGGACAACTAATTCTTTATAACCTGGGGGCAGCCAGTGGGCTCATCTCCTTTACACCATGTCTCCTGTTATATTAAGACATCAACATCTTTCATTGCTGAAATGAACTCAGGGTCCCTACTCTTTAGGCCAAAGACAGGATCTTAGACCCTGAATGTTCCAAAGTGAAACACAGAAAGATTTCATTTAGTTATTGTATGTGCTTCTGTTTGTTGCATTTCAAGAAGAGAGAAGTATTAGGCTATAACAGCATTTAGCAATTTAAATTGTACTATACAGTAGAGAGAATACATTTATAATAATATTTTCAATATTTTAAATTATAGCATTTTGTTAATTAGTTTGGTCTAATGACCTAATTAATGGAACATTACATACAAATTAACAAATATATAGATCTTTTTTTTTCCACATTTGTTGTTTTGTCCATTTCACATTGGGTTGGATATCTCTTACCACGATCCACTGCTCAACAAGCGCGCACAGATGAGGCCAAGCATTTGTTGTATATCTCTGAGTTCAGTGCTGGCTGGGCTCCCTGTTCCGCTGAGCACCTGTGTATAGGTGGGCATACCTGGCTGAAGCTGGGGTTGTTGTTGTGGCAGTGCAGTTGTAGGTCTAATTGTAGTGGGCAGTGCAGTTGGTTCAGACCTTTCCTGGCGTCTCTTTGGTCTGACTGGTTGTGGTTGGTAGTGTGAGTGGCGTCTAGTTGGTCCAGGGGTGTTTTGGTGTCCTCGGTTGTAGGATTGATGGGGAGGGTTCCGGTCAAATGCTGCGTCTTTCAGTGTCTTCGCAAACACAGGGACCACATGTTTATGCACATGGACGTGGTCATAGAGGCAGCCCGGGTTCATGTTGGGGTTGTGGGCAAGATGGACATTTGGCCGCAGTGCACAGTCCCTGGAGACACTGGCATTAATGTTTCGAATGATGAGGGGGTGCACATCTCTCTCTCTCTCTCTGTCTCTCTCTCCCTCTTCTCTCTCTGTCTCTCTCTCCCTCTTCTCTCTCTCTGTCTCTCTCTCCCTCTTCTCTCTCTCTCTCTCTCTCTCTCTCTCTGTCTCTCTCTCCCTCTTTTCTCTCTATCTCTCTCTGTCTCTCTCTCCGTCTTCTTTCTCTCTCCTTCTCTCTCTCTGTCTCTCTCTTCCTCTTCTCTCTCTCTCTCTCCCTCCCTCTCTCTCTCTCTGTCTCTCTCTCCCTCTTCTCTCTCTCTGTCAAATTCAAATTCAAATTCAAAAGGAGCTTTATTAGCATGACCATAACGTTGTACAGTATTGCCAAAGCATTTGGGTCAAATACATCAAATGGGAAGAGGGGGAAACACACAAATAAAACAGAATAATGATAATTGTACACAAATATGAATTATGAACTATGGCAATGGAAAAGGGTGTGTGTGTGTGTCTGCATGTTTGTGTGGGCTTGTGTGTGTGTGTGTGTGTGTCTGTGTCTGTGTCTGTGTCTGTGTGTATGTATGAGTGTATGTTCATATTTAGGTAGTGTAAGTTTTACATCAGCAGGTCCTTTCATTATGGCAGGAATATACGTATTGAGCGGCAATGAGGAGGCATTTCTCTCTAGTGAGGAATGAAAGCCTCTCCTCATCGCTCGCTTGCAGGGATTCAGGGAGGACATTTGTCATCTTTTCAAAACAAGTTCTCCTAATATTAACATATTTTGTGCACTGTGTCAGGAAGTGTATCTCTGTCTCTACTGTGTTTAGGTCACAGTGGTGGCACAGTCTAGTGTCTTTCGGCAGCCATGTTTGTCTGTGCCTTCCCACTTCTATTGCCAGGCTATGTTCACTGAGTCTGTACTTTGTCAGTGTGGTTCTCAGGTTTTTGTCTTGAATGTGTGTCAGGTAGGGTGCTAGCTGATATTCTCTGTTTAAGGCCAAATAGAATTGCATTTTTTATTTTTTTATTTGATTTTAAGTTTGATTCTTCCAGTGGATTATGTAATTTTGTTTAATAGTTTTTGTAATTTGGTTTATCCTAATTTCAGTTGCTTTGTGATTCAGATGCTGCGGTGTCAGTGGGGCATTCGTGTGTGTGGAGT
>NC_055963.1:34557397-34579897 GCF_018492685.1 Alosa sapidissima | reverse complement strand
TAATGGTTTACACTGTTGATTTACTATCTATTTCCCTGACCATTTAGTAGTATACAATATGTGTTCTTTTCTGTTAGTTCATGTCCTTGTGATGTGTGTGTTTTTGTCAGCTAAAAAAAAAACAACCAAAAAAAAGTTTGTTTACTTCTTACTATTTACCTGAGCATTCAGTATTGTGCAATATAGCATACAGAAGGTGAGGGACATTTTGGGGGGAAAGAAGTGCTGCATTTTATCCTTCCAACATGTGACTTTTCATGAAAATTCTATAATCCAAGATAGCCGCCGTGTCATATGACGTCATAACATAATATGCTAATTAGATGGGGGAATTGAATCCCTACATAAACTTTGGGTCATCTTTAATATTTCTCTAATTTACAGAAAGTCTCTATCTCTTATCACTTTTAAGATATAGCCTTTTGAAATTAAGATGTCAAAATCGAACGTTTCGAGAAAAAAAAACTCTGGCGCCTAAAGGGTTAAATCCTTTATGTAGCATTCTGCGTACATGCTCATTCACAGCAATCTGAACATTCTTACTGGTTCCTTTACATGTCCCCTTTACCAAGGTGGTGTGGCCAGTTCATGCAGTGGACACTAATGAATCGCCGGTGTGTGACCACAAACTCTGTCCTTTTACGGTCCTGCGCATGCTGTTGCACTGGTGTCCAACATGGACGTCCCCATCCCAGCGCGCTGCTCGCATCCTGTCCTTGAACTCTGATGCAGCACTGATGAGGAAGATAAGGACAGCGGCCGCGCATGAGTGCCTGCACCAATCACTCTTTTATCCTCTCTCTCTCTCTCCCTCTCTCTCCCTCTACCTCCCTCTCTCTATCTCCCTCTCCCCCTCTCTCTCTCTCCCATTCTTTAACCCCCCCACACACTCTCTCTTACCCTTTGACTCACCATAAAGTATAAAACAGGCATCCATCTCTTTTTCTCTCTCTCTTGTTCCTCTTGACTCTCCATAGAGGCGTGTGTGTGGGAGTGTGTGTGTGAGTGTATGTCTGTGTGTGTGTGTGTGTGTGTGTGTGTGTGTGTGTGTGAGACCCTGCATAAAGCAGGGGTCATGATTGAAAGTATGTCAGACTCCAGGAGACACATAATAACAAGAGACCCTCCCAGCTATTTTCTGTGTGTGTGTAATGTGTAATGTGTGTGTAATCTGTGTATTCTTGTTATATGACCTCAGGGATTTTTTACTTTCATGCCTGAAGTGAATCTGTATGTGTGTATGTGTGTGTGTGTGTGTGTGTGTGTGTGTGTGTGTGTGTGTGTATGTGTCTGCATACATGTGTGTGTGTGTGTGTGTGTGAATATTTTAGTGTGTCTGTGTGTGTGAATATTTGAGAGTGTGTGTATGTGTGTGTCTGTGCATTTGTGTTCATGTGTGTGTGTGTGTGTGTGTGTGTGTGTGTGTGTGAGAGAGAGAGAGTGTGCGTGTGTGTGTGTGTGTGTGTGTGTGTGTGTGTGTGTGTGTGCGCATTTGTGTTCGTGTGTGTGTATGTGTGTATGTAATTGTGTGTATGTGTGTGTGTGTGTGTGTGCGTGTGTAGCAGGTGCTGGACTGTGGCAGGCTCCTCAGCACCACTGGCTGCTGCAGTGTTCATTTCACGCCCATTAACACCCACTTTACTGCAACTCAGCCAAGCTGAGCCCAGTAACCAGGTCACCGCGTGTGTGTGGGGGTGTATGCATGCATACGTCAGATGTGTGTGTGTGTGAGTGTGTGTGTGTGTGTGTGCGTGTGTGTGTGTGCATGCGTTTGTGTTATTGTCATTCTGTGTGTGCTTTTGCCACAAATGGTATGTTAGCTATATGGACGTGTGTGTGTGTGTGTGTGTATAATACCTACACATGCATATAATTCACTCGGTGGAGAGAGCTATCCTCATACGACTCCTTTCATCTGCTGCTATTGATCTACTGTGGAATATGTTGACCTCACATTCATCATAGAGAGGAAGCTTAAGGACCCTGCCTACACACACACACACACACACACACACACATACACACACACACACACAATTGTTGAGACTGCATGCCCATAACTAAGTGATCAAAGATCAAGTGATCTAAAGGGGTTCTAAGAACTATATGTTCTAGAATGCAAAAAGGGGTTCTAAGAACTGCATGTTCTAGGAAATTCAAAAAAGGGTTCTAAGAACTGCATGTTCTAGGAAATGCAAAAAGTCCCTACAGTGCGAAAGAGCCTAAAGTGTGATGCTGGCAGTAATATGTGTGAGGAGAAAGATGCGTTCATATGTGTGAGGAGAGGTGTGTGTGTGTGTGTGTGAGTGTGAAGAGATATGTATCCTTCATGCCTGGTCCCTGGAGATGGGAGAGATGGATAAGAGAGAGAGAGGGAGAAGGAGAAAATGACAGAGTGAGAGGAAGAGAGAGAGAATGAGAGAGAGATAGAAAGAAAATGAGTAAATGAGGGAATATGTAAGAGAGAGAGAATGAGAGAGATAGAAAAGAAGTAAATGAGAGAATATAGAAGAGAGAGAGAGAGAATGGGAGAGAAAAGAGAGAAAAGACATGCTCTCCCTCCTCCTGTGAGCACAGATACCTAGAAAGAGGCGGTGGTCATAAAGATAATATAGAACCCCTCAGGCGGAGGATTCTGATTGGCTGCTCCACACTCCTGTACTGTTGGTGGGCAGAATGCCTATGATGAGCCTGGCACAGTGAGACTGGCACATTGGGGGCAGAGGTCTGTGAGGGACGTTAACACTGTTATAGAATGTTATAGAGGGCTATAACACACTATTGTTATAGAGTGTTATTACACACTGTTGTTATAGAGTGTTATAGAGGGCTATTACGTAAGGGATAACGGCCGCCGAGGTGTCCTGTTATACGGAATTAATGGACGAGGGCGAGGGGCAAAAAAATCCCCGACGCGCAGTGGGCCCTCCGCCCGAGTCCATTAATTCCGTATAACTGGACGCACCTCGAAGGCCGTTATCCCGCTTATCACCCGGTTGCCACTGTAAAGCAAAGGAAACACATGGTTCCACGGTGCTTTCACTTTTGAATGAAGTTCCAATGCAAGAAGTGACCGGAATACTTGCGGAGTGATATGATCAGCAGCACAAAACCCGTTGCCATTGACAGCGGTAATTATATGTTTGCAGTGTGCAGCGGTAATTACATGAATTTATTTTACCGTAGAACGTTGGGAAATCCCATTTAAGTCAATGGAGCGTTCTACTAGCATTGTGAAGAGCCGTATAATACATACTTATAGAGGGCTATTACACACTAATGTTATAGAGTATTATAGAGGGCTATTACACACTACTGTTATAGAGGGCTATTACACACTAATGTTATAGAGTGTTATAGAGGGCTATTATATACTACTGTTATAGAGGGCTATTACACACTACTGTTATAGAGTGTTATAGAGGGCTATTACACACTACTGTTATAGAGTGTTATAGAGGGCTATTACATACTACTGTTATAGAGTGTTATAGAGGGCTATTATATACTACTGTTATAGAGGGCTATTACACACTACTGTTATAGAGTGTTATAGAGGGCTATTACACACTACTGTTAGAACATAGCTGTACAGGCCGGTTATTATAGAGGACTGATGCTTTTTAAGGGAGGAGAATTGCTGAGGGGCAAGGCATTAATAAATCCCCCCCCCCCACACACACACACACCCACAGAGGTGGAGAATGAGAGCGAGAGATTTTGTTCACTTAAGGAACTGGTATAGATTTGATACCTTCTTCCCCATTATTTCCTATCCTTTATTTCCTTTCCTTTATTTAGTTCCTTCCTTCTATACCTCTTCATTTCCTCTCTATTCCTCCCATCCTCTTTGCCCCCCTCTGCTTTATAGTCCTCAAGTCACATGGTGTTATGCTTGGCTGTTCTCTTTGTTCCTTCAGAGCTTGGTCAGTGTGTGTGTGTGTGTGTGTGTGTGTGTGTGTGTGTGTGTGTGTGTGTGGGTAGCAGCTTTTGGCCCGTGACGGACAATGTTGTTATTCATCTGTTTCAGGGCCTGTCATTTTCTACTCTCTTCTCGTCTCTAGTTTCCCGTCTCTTCTCCTCTCTTCTCTTCTCATCTCTTCTTCTCTCTTCTCCTCTCCTCTCTTTTCCTCTCTATTCTTCTCCTCTCTTCTCTGCTCCTCTCTAGTATTCTCCTCTCTTCTCCGCTCTTCTCATCTCTAGTGATCCCTCTCTTCTTTTCACACACGCACACACACACACACACACACACACACACACACACACACGCGCTTACACACACATACCCATACTCATACACGCACACTCACATACTAAGATGACGAATACCCATAGGATGGATGTTAGATACGTCATGCTGAAGCACACACTGCCTGTCCTGCTCCTGATGTCTGTGTCCATTTATTTAGCTTCTAGTAGGATCAAATTTGTCTGAGAATTATAAAAAAAAAACGTTTTACATTTTTTAACAATATACTGTATGAGGATCACATCTCTCATATCTCTTCTTGTGTGTGCGTGTGTGTGTGTGTGTGTGTGTGTTGCAGTGTAGTAATTATCCTTCTCTCTTTGTCTCCCTCTCTATTCACGGACAAGCCTCACAAAACAGGTGACAGAGACGCCCCCCCCATCCCAATAACCCAAACGTATGCTCGCAATATATATGCAAATCAGCACAGCACTGGGGCCGATGCTCGCCGCCCATCCCCCACCTCCCAGTTCACACTAGAGAATAACAGAGCCAGACCCATGCCAGACCCACGCCAGAACCACACCAGATCTGGTCCAAACCAAGGGCATAACTGGCCTGCACTTCTGACCAGGCAGGTTCTTTGCTCATTTGGTGCATTGGGTTAAGGATCCCATTTGTGGCTGGGTTAGAGCTGCTGCTGTGTGGACAACCCAGCCTACAGGAATCTGCAGGGCACCAGCAGGCAACCCTCTCAGACTTTCAGGTACCTGCCACATACACACACACACACACACACACATACACACACACACATGCAGTGTTTTAAAAACATGGAAATGCTTTTTGTCTGGTATCACTGAGCCTCTTATTCTCTTACCCCACACCCTCCCTCTCTCCCTCCTCCCTTGTCTTCCTTTCTCTTTTTACTTTTCTGTTTTACCTACAGTAGGGCCTGTCCACACGGAGACGCTTTTTAGGTTAAACGCAGAGGTTTTGCTTCGTCTTGGCCGAGCGTCCAAACGAATCCTGTAAACGCACTGCCCGAAACCGCACTTTTCTGAAACCTGGTCCCAGAGTGGAAAAATCTGAAACCGTAGCCCGTTTGAATTCGTTTAGACAGCGAAATCGCACATCCTGCTTGCGTATCGATGATGTCATCGCCACACCTCAGCTGCCCTGGACTTGCACTTATAGTATTGCCTAACAATACTAGTTTTCATACATGACATTACCTACGATTACACTCCGTAAGATAAATATCACAACTGGTGCTGCGCAGCGCCGATAGCTTATGACGTGGTGGACTGAACACTGTTTTTTCCTGGTGTTTTTTTATGCATTCTAGCTACTGTCAGTGACGCGAGAGAACTTAAGTTATTAGGAAAGTGCGGTGTAAGTTTAGGCTACATTAATTTGTGCGTAGTGCCAGTGTCATTCATTTATTTTACATGTCTTAAAACATATCTACATGCATTCACAGTCGAGTGAAATCAGATATAAGCACAAAGATGCTTAGAACTCACGTTAAGCCGATTTGATGCAGGCAAAAGTATTGACTGTTACTAACGAGGGTTTTATAGCAATATTATAAATGTGGCGACAGAATAGCCTAGAACTTGGGTAAGCCTTGCGTTTAGTAGCCTAATTGCGGTGATAGCCAAAACTAATGTGAATCACGGACTATCCTACAACCAAAGAAAGTAAAGGTGATTAGTAGGCCTACCTGCGTTAGCCAAATAAAGGACGGGACTGCACCCTTCACAAACCGTAAAATAAAGTTGATTAGTTTTACAGTTGACTACAGTTGACAGTTCACCATCAGTCCACACAAACAATTCTGGTTTCCTTGCACTGGCCATTTCGTCGTAGCCTATTCTGTCTGTTTGTAAAGCGCAAGTTTTGGTCAATTTCTGTAAAGAAACAGTGCCACCTATAGGCCTGGGGTATGAAGTAACGTGTTGAGTCGTGTTGAGATGGATCAGTTTGGACGCAAATATTCTTGATACGGTTCCAGGGAAGACGGAGGAAAAAAAGATCTGTTTGGTACGTGTGGACTAGGCCCTAGTCTCTCTCTCTCTCTCTCTCTCTTTATCTCTTATCTCTCTCTCTCTCCCTTCCTCCTCCACTCTCTTTCATTCCATCTTGCAATTAGGAAGTGTATAGGCCATTTAAAATTTAAAACAGAGGCTTGTTCATGGGGCTACAGCTACGAATACACTAGTGGCACACCTGAACTCAGCAGTGGAGAAGGACTGTCCCCTATCCCTCTCTCTCTCTCCCTCTCTCTCTCTCTCTCTCTGTGTACTATCATGCTGTCCTTTCATCTCAGGCCTAGTCCACACGTACCAAACCGATCTTTTCGATCCATCAGACTGTGGAGAGACAAAGAGCCCCTGCTGAGCCCATCTCACAGAGACCACTGGAGACCTGTGTGTGTGTGTGTGTGTGTGTGTGTGTGTGTCTGTCTGTGTGTTGGGAGATGAGCCAGACAAACAACTTCCATTACCACAAACACAAGCACAAACACACATACACACACACACATACTTGTACATGTACTTACACAATAGAAAAAGAGTATATGAGAGAGAGCACATAAGTATAAGTATATATACTCTTTTGATCCCGTGAGGGAAATTTGGTCTCTGCATTCATCCCAATCCGTGAATTAGTGAAACACACTCAGCACAGTGAACACACAGTGAGGTGAAGCACACACTAATCCCGGCGCAGTGAGCTGCCTGCTACAGCGGCGCTCGGGGAGCAGTGAGGGGTTAGGTGCCTTGCTCAAGGGCACTTCAGCTGTGTGTGTGTGTGTGTGTGTATGTGTGTGTGTGTGTGTGTGTCCGTGTAAAGTGGAATGAGCAGATGAGTCCTTTATCTCCTGATTTAACCTTGTATGTGACTCCATTATCAGGAGGCTGTATATGTGTGTGTGTGTGTTTGGCTCTGGCCCTGCTGCTGATTAATTAAGGTAATTATTGAAGAATAAGGTGACTGGCACCTCGTTAACAGATAACCACAGACAAGGTGTGCTCATCAACAGCTATGTTAGCATCTCATTAGCATCTCATTAGCATGGTAAAGATGAGGTAGGCTAATGGGGTCGTTGCACAACACACACACACATGCACACACTACTCTAACAATACCATTACCAATATTATTCCTGGATTTTATGTGTTGAACATCAGAAATATTGCCAGTCAACGTTCATTTTGGCTATGAGAGTATCAACTGTAACATTTCCTTGTTTGCAAACAAGCGTCATAATTAAAACACTGATTAAAGCTTCCTGTTGAACATGTAAGCTATAACAGACACCAAGCGTTTCAATATCAGAAGATAATACACGTTGGAGGTGGTAAAGCCATGACAATGGTGAGTGGATAGTGAACATGTAACTGATGCCAGCTATATATTTAAAACGTCTATGTTGGTTATTTCATAGTTGGTTCATTCTATGAAACAAGTGCCTTTTCCACTATAACATTTTCAAAATTGTCATCAAAAGTAAACTTCAGCATCAGTATCCACAGCATTAAAGACATGATCACCCTCCAGAAAACTAGATGTGCCCACTTAAGGGCTCAGGCATACCTTTTTTTCACATTGAAATATAATCAATGTGACAGGGTGGTACATTTCATGATAAAATGGCTCTAGTTATCCAATAATGGTCAAGTTATTGACTTAACATACATGCCTTCAATTAGGAAAGTCATTTGCTTAGCAATGATAGTGTCAAAAACTGAAATGAAAAACAGATATTCCTGTCTAATTTGCGTGACGGGGTGGTTGGATTAATCTTGACGGACCCCCTCATAGTAATGAAAAAACAACAAATAAACAATGTAAAAGAATGTCAGAATTTCTCTGCTTATTTTGGGTGGGTAAACATTATTAAAAATGACTCCATACCATCCAGGAAACCATGAATCCTCAGGCCTATCAACAAATTATTGATCTGAACCTCATGTCAGTCAGGGAGATGAAGCTAAGGAGGAACCAACAGGAAAATGACCCTATAAGCATTCAAGCAAAATGATTAAGGAATGGCTTAAGGTAAGGAGACTTTCTTCGTACTCTGGATTGATAGTCAAAGTCCAGACATCAAGTCAATAGAAACGTTTTGGCCAGATCACATGGCAATGGTCCCTCCAAACTCTCTCAACTGGCTGAGTTCCAGAGATGGGAAGTAACGAAGTACAAATACTTTGTTACTGTACTTAAGTAGATTTTTCAGATATTTTTACTTTACTTTACTATTTATTTTTGAGGCGACTTTTTACTTCTACTCCTTACATTTTTAACACGAATATCGGTACTTTCTACTCCTTGCATTTTACAAAACTGGCTCGTTACTTTAGTTTCAAATAATTTCAGTGGAGTTACCGTTATTATTGTTCGCGTCATCAATAGCGGATGGGAATTTAGCCTACGTTGCACTTGACGCACCAAAGATGACTCGACAGATTTGGGACGCATTCATTCGTGGCAAATCATTGCAGCTAGTGATGGGACAACCGACTCTTATACGCAAGTCGGTTCAACCGGACGGTCGTTGGTTGGCCTACCGAGTTAATAGATTCGGTCACCGGTTCGCGCGACGGGGGGGGATATCGCGCGTTACTTCCCCCGCCATAGTCGCTCCAAGACATGTGTAGCCTCAAGCTGCAAATGTCATGCTCTCCATGTCTTTGAAATTAGCTGACATATTCACTTCTAACATTTAACTTCACTACCAAGATAACATAGCCTATATCATATAATATTTCCCCCCTTTGTAATTTAGGATATGAATTTCAATGAACAATTCCAAGATGCACGAAACATAAAGGCTTTTGGGATCAGTTGATAACTCAACTTAACCAAGAGCCTAGACACCCATTACTCATGCATTAGCACGGTTACGGTCTCTAACCTGTTGTAGCCTAGTCTCCTCGTAATAGCCTACCTACCAAAAAACATCTCATTTAACATAGGCCTAACTACCAAGATAACATGACGTGTTTTGTATTTTATATCCATCGGTAATGTAGCCTATGAACCTCTATGTAGGCTACACAATCACCTAAGATGCACGAGAAATAAATAGGTTTCTGCGATCGGTTGAAACTTGCGATAACACCCGTTTGATTAGACTCATACCCTCGGTTACGGTCTCCTTCAGTAGCCTGGCGCGCGGTCACTTCGTGAACCTATGAAGCCAGCAACATTCACCCCTCTAACATTTAACTTTCTAACTAGGCTACAAAGATAACATGACGTGTATTTGTAGGCTATGTAATGAACTTCCCCATCGATATATGAATGGCCATGAACACAAGCATCTACGATGCACTAAAAACAAGCATGGTTAATAACTTGCCGCGAACCTACAGTAGACAACCGTTTTGATTACACACTCAGCCTATACCTCGGTTAGGTCTCGTTTAGTAGCCTGATGCGCGGTCTCTTTGTGACAAACAAAGCCAGCAACATTTAACTTTATAACTAGGCTACCCAGATAACTTGTAGCCTATTTGAAGCTTGTGACATAGGTGCCAACTCTCACGCATTGGCCGTGAGACACACACATTTGATTAGTTTCACACACTCACACGCCACACCCCCGATTTCTCACGCTGAAATGTCAACCCGGTCGGTCAGATGCCTGAAAAATGAGTTTAGCCTATCTATAGATCTACCTGTTGAGCCACGGTTATGCTTTCAGAGACGGTTAGAGGGTTCAAGAGCACCCCCTGTCTGTGGAATTTTCTAAATGTTTTCTCATTTGCGATGCTACTTCAGAAGCCGTCCCAGGCGCATTTCCCCGGCTTCAGGTATGCTTTGAGTATTATTGAGTATTTTTCACGCTAAAGTGTCAACCTGGTAGGTCAAATACCTGGCAGATGAGGTTCAACTAAACTAAACCTATTATACATATGATATCACACATCAGGTGAACGTGCGGAATCTAAGCTTTCCAATGATATTAGCGTCAAGTTGCTGTGATAAATGGTTCGCGAGAAAATTAACATTGAACCGACGTACAATTTAGGCTAATCATATTTGCATTTTGCACACAGTGCACACCCATTACTCGGTTTAATATTTCACTAACCCTTCACACAACACGTGGCAAACCCAATATCACAATAAACAGCAAACCGTACCGAATACAAGGATATAAAGCATGCATCTGTGCAATAAGTGGTTCCTGAGTAATCCGGTTTTGAAATTGCAACACATTTCTACATATCTCATTGGGGCGAAATTATAATGTATTCTAATGTAAACTATTTGTCAGTAGGCCTACATACATTTTTGTAAATTGCTCAGCCATAGATTATCCCACTATCATGGTTCTTATATTGTCAGGTTCCAGCCAATCCCATTACAGATAAATGAATATATTTATATTGGCATGCTTCCTAGTGACATTAATGCAAAAATATGAAGAAAATCAAATAACGAGACACAAATATTGATATAAAGCCTGACATAAGCCATATGCAAACATTCACATCATGCAGATATGGGTAGGGGAGACCGGGTATGGTTGTAACACATTTTTCTTCAGCACCTAAAACTACCATTTCTTTTAAAGCTACAGTTCTGGAACTTTTTGGCAAAGTAACCACATTTGTCTACTACAAGTGGCAACCATTTAAATCTCTTCAACTATATTACAGAATTTGTGAGATTATGACAAATACAGTGTGTACCTTTGTTACAACCTACCCCACTACTGGGGTAGATTGTAACACCTATTGGGGTAGATTGTAACAGGTACAAAAAAATGCAGAAAAACAATGGAATTCCATTTGATATACTGATTTATTGCATAAACAGGGTACACAGGGTGTGAAAATAGATTCACCAACATATTGTATACCATACAATCCGTTCTTCACATAGAGAATGAAGATCATATTAACGTTTTAAACTAAATATAAAAACCACAGCGTTTACACTTTTGTGTGTGTATGTATTTGTGTCTCTCATGGAAAGAGAGAGAGGGCTGAACAGTCACACACACAAAGATGAAATTAAACAGACATTAAATGGGTCTACTAGCCCCATTCCACAGGTTGTAACATATTCAAAAATTGTGTTACAACCTACCCCACCACTGTCATCCATTGTTTAGCTAGCTGTATTAGCATGGTGCTTTGACATTAGCAAGAGAGAGCTACACCATTCTTTACTAGAGAAACTATAGTTTGACCTGATGTAACTCATACAACTGTATCTACAATGGTAAAAGCACTAGAAAAAATAATAATAAAAAAAAAAAAGTTACTTTCTTACCTCAGATGTTGATTTTTTCTCCTTACTCCGGGATAAATGGCACTAACAACTTGAAAATGTCCATGTGTGATTGTTAAGGAAGTCTGAGCAGTCAGAAACTGTCACATGGCTCATATCTTATCCCTGATTGGTGGAATTGGTGATGTTACAACTCTCCCCATGTTACAACCATACCCGGTCTCCCCTACATCCTGAAAAAGTAATAGCATGTAGGCTATAGGCTATGGCCATTACAATGACCAATATATTATCTTAAATAAACTAGCTGAATAACACAGGTGACCACTTCTGCATAATTTCATGGAGTGCTGAAATGTAAACACATTTTTGAAAATTTCTGAACTGTGAAATGTAGCACTGTCACACACACAGTGACAAGCGCCAAATCCCCCGCAGTGTTGAAGAGATCAGTCATCCCCCTCACTTTTGATAAGGTAAAAAGCCTTATAGGTACGCCAAATAAATAATAACCTATAGGTTTACGCTAGGCTATGTAAAACTCCCCTTTAACTGTAAAACTCCCCTTTAAGCTTTCATGCGTTCATTGAACGTCTGCGGTGCTGTAATGGAAACCTTATTGCGTAGCCAAGTAGCCTATTGAGTTCTTTTTAAATTACGCATGATTTACTTTTTTTTAATTTCGTTGGCTGGCTTTATTTTGTTATATAGAAGTATCTAAATAACCTGTTAAAATGTACCAGAATTCAGGAAGTTGCATCTTGTCCAAAAACATTTTTCTGGGGGAGGACCCCCATACCCCCCCTCTGAAATGTCCCACCCACCTTCACAATGCCTTTGATACCAATGTTCATTTAACTCTGGGACCCTGGTCCCAGGGATGGATTACTGCACGGGCCTTCCGGGCCCAAGGTGTCAGGGGGCCCTGAAGCCCAAGCCTTTGCATAGAATCATTGCCTCAATATCAACACATCAGGATGTAGGCTATGAATCTGATTGAATTTAGTATTGGCCATCCCCAAAATGCTACCCTGACAAGCCAGACCCACATTAAAATGGGCACTCACCGTTCGCAGTGCTCAGTCCGAGGGGCGGGATAATTGGTTGTCTTTCAAATTACCTCTGCACGCAATAGGACAGCACTGAGTCCCATGGGTTTTCCCACTAGCGGAGCTAGTTGGCTAGTTCAAACTTTTGCCATCTCAAAACAAGCTTAACTCGTGTCACACTGTTGGCCAACAGCAATATCCATTTTCTTTGTTTTCAAGTAGCAGGGAATTCAAGCCAAACCGTTGCAACTCTGCCATCAATCATTATGTTATGCCCCCCTAACGACTCCTATAGATGATTTGATTGGCCTGATGAGAAGTTTAATTTTCCGAGCTCACAAGCCAACGGAGAGTTGCTAGACTAGCCCTGGAAGCAAATGTAATTTGCTGCCGCTAGGGTGTGTCTAGATTTCTTAGCTACCAAAATGCACCAGAATACAGGAAATCACATCAAACAAATAAAAAAAGTTCTGGGGGAGGACCCCCAAACCCCCCTTCCACATATGTGACAATTAGTGGGGAGCCCTTAATACATGGGGGCCCGAAAGTTCATAATCCGTCCATGCCTGGTCCCTACACCTGAGAACCACTGATGTACGTTTTTTTTACTGTACATTATAATGCTGAATGAGCCAAACAAAATTTTCCGCAGCAGAATTTTGGTTGGCCCCACCAAATCTCACTCCAAGGTTTTTTGAAAAGTTGGCAGCCCTGTTGTGATGTAGGCTACTTCCCCATCAATAATGTGTAAATTGCCATGAACACAATAATCTACGATACTAGAATAAGGTTTGGTTAATAACTAACTTGTCGAGAACCTAGACCGTTTGATAACATTAGACTCACCCTCGATTACGGTCTCGTTCAGCCTGGCACGGTCTTCGTGAGGCTACAAGCCAGCAACATTCACTTCTTTAACATTTAACTTTATAACTTTAAGATAATATGACGTGTAGACTAATATGAGATGTAGGCCTACTTCCCCATCGATAATGTGTGAATAGCCACGAATAAATCATCTAGGCTACGATGCACTAACAAGGCTGGAATCAAACTTAAAGGGTAGCCTACAGCGGTTGCACGGTTACATTCGGTCTCATTCTGTCACCTCGTGACAGCCTGCAGCCTACAGTCATTCACTTCTAAGCATTTATTTAACATGACTACTAAGATTACTACTAAGGCCTAGCCTATGTGTATTTGTAGGAATGTGATATACTTTCCCATCGATAAAATTTCCATTAACATAGAGTAGCTACGAGAACACTCGAGCACAGCCAATCAAGCTAGTATTGCTCTGTATGTGAAAACGAATGATGTTAGGAACACTGAGTCGGTTTTTGATGTTTGGCACTCGATTCTCCCGGCTCAGTGACATGAACCGGGTTATTTAACCGACACTTCGGTCAGTTCGTCAACACTAATTGCAGCTTGATGGCAGTAACGTTAACGTTAGCACGTAGTAGTATGTCTCAATTAAATTTAGTCAAAAATGCCCTCCTCCTCTCCTCGCCTTTTGCCGCTTAACTTCTAGCTGCAGTGTAGCCTACTGTATATCCTTAGCAATAAGTAGATGCAGCATTGGGTCTTGAACAGGGATATAGTGGAGGCTAAACACAGTTTACCCACCTCTGAAATTTCAAAAATAGTTTATCCACTTCTTATTAGAGTTTATCCACCTCTCAAAAGAGTTTATTCACCAATTACAACTGTTTACATTTAAAAGTGACACTGTATTATCCACAATAACAATATGTACACTCATCAACACCCTATGAACCACTTAATGCCACTTGTATTGTTATAAACATTGGACAATAACCTCCACCATCATTAAACATGTTCTGAATGCCTTTTCTAAAAATCTAATACCGCATGGTGCAGTCCACCTTACCGTGATCACAGAATTCATAGTTATAGTCATAGACTGGCACTTACACTCTAGTAACATTGTGTGGTCCAGGTAAAAAATGGTTGTCATTCACAAGGCTACTTTTACTTTTATACTTTAAGTACATTTCCAAGCCGAGGATTTTTTAACACAAGTATTTGTACTTCTACTTGAGTAACGGAAGTGAGTACTTTTGCCATCTCTGCTGAGTTCTGCAAGGAGGAGTAGGCAAAAATCCCCAGAACCAGATGTGAGACGCTGGTTAATGGGTACAGATGTGAGACACTGTTAATGGGCACAGAAGACGTTTGGTTGAAGTAGTGGTGCAAAAAGAGGTGCTACAAGAAATGAACTACATGGACTCACATACTGTCACCTTTAATGAGATGGGTTCACATAGTCATGGACTTCTCCGATTTCCAAACTATTTCTCTCTCTCTCTATGTCTTCCTCTTTCACTCTCTGGGCCAGATGTACTACCGCTTTTGCGACCACTTCAGGCGAATTGTTAAAAAAATGGCGAGGTATGTACAAACAGACCGCACTGAGGTAAAAGCGCAGACTGCCTGTCGCGGAAGCTGAGAATGTCAAATTGCGTTTTTCCGCTCATGCATATGCATTCGGAGGAGGGTCAGGGGAAAGTGGGAGTTTCGTGTTAAAATGTAGGAGGAGAAGCGTAAAATGCGCCTAATTAGGTATTCCCCTGCATGTACGAAAACTGCCCATGAAAGCGTACGCCTATTTTGCTCCTAAACATTCTCTCCTTATAAAAAGCAGGTGTTAAATGCGGTTTGCGGTTAAATGCGTCAATAAGAGAACCTTTCAAAGACAACAGAATCGCTAGCACCACTTTTGTGTTTTTCTACTATATCAAAAGCAAAGCTTAACTTTCGATGGCCTTTTCGAATGTCTTACTTTCACTTTCCTACTTGCTAGATTTGCACAAGTAGTTTGAGTAGAACTACTGCTCTTCTTTGTCTTCCTGCTTGTTGACATCATGCATTGTATTATTTCATGATCACTAACTGCACTTCTGATTAAAGTATGTCGGTCAGTTGATAACGTTCGTAAATTGCGGTAGGGGGCGGCAGGGGCGCAGGAGGCACAGGGGACATGGGGGATATGTCCCCCGCAGTGCTGAAGAGACAGCCGTCGTCCCCGTCACTTTTGATAAGGACAAAAAAAGCCTTTTAGGTACGCTAAATAAATAATAACATATACAGTACTGTAAGACTGCACAATCTACAGTACTGTAAGACTGCACAATCTCTTATTTATCTTACTCTGTTGGATATCTGAAGCCAGTTTGTCTACTAACAATCATAAAATAATCCAGGCTACTTGCTTAGCATAAATCATTCATCATCATCTTTATTTGAGGAAGGCTGGTATTCGAGTCAGGCTTTTTTAAATATTTCTAACCTGCATTTAGACATGCGTTTCGTTTGGAGCGGCATACCTGTAGGCTATCAAAAGCATTTTCGGTTTGGTTTGGGATTTAATTTACTTTTGGACTGTTTGATTATATTGCTAAATAGGCTATTAATCCAACCAACATAATACAATACAACATATAATAAAATATTAAGAAGAGGTGTTATTTCATTGACTTAAATCGAAACAATGTCTTCTAGTGGACTGATGGCAATTGTTGGTAGGCAATTGTTACCCCGTCTTGTATATGGGAGCCTGCCTTTATTTGTCCTGCTATAAATAGAATAAATTCCGGGCATAATTTGAGGATTTATGGTAGCCTAGTGCTCAACTCCTCCTGCTCAACATGACGTTAGCTGTTATGTTTATGATAACAAACTCAACTAGTCTATACTTATCAACTCGTTTTCACTAGCCTAACTATAAAATACAAGTCTATCAACGTTTTTGTTCTAAGACATTTATTTCAAACATAATTTCAAGACACAAATTGGATACTTCAGTTACCTTGGTGCATAAATCCCAGAGAGTAGGCTACCACACCCCAGAGTGATGGGCCTAGCGTTCTTATGCGTTCAGTGTTATTTTACTTCTTATGTATTTTTTGCTTTGTTTAAATGCTGTTGGAACAAATAGTTTATTATAAAGGCAACTTTCTGTTGCAATGTTCTGTGTGTTCTGGACTGGTAACTTGTTAAGCCAACACTTGTTAAGTTCTAACGTTGCATAAATATTAACTGCAAACACACAGTGGAGAGTTGATTTGGTTTATACCAGACCATTTAAGTAGGCCTAACTAGGCTATTTGATCATGTAGTCTATGTTTGGAGGCATGATGATTCATTCATGGCTTCATTAAATATCAACATCCCATGTTGCTTTTTTCTACCATTGGCCTGACCAGTATTCTACCATTGGCCCAAGAAGTGTGAAATAAATCTAAAATAAATAAATAAAAGTAGAATTGCACATAGCAAGAAGCTGGTCTGAGGGCAGATCTGGCATTGTGCTCATCTCACAGTTTTCACCATTTTTATCAAAAAATATTTTAAAAACAATCAATGGTATTATCTTAATATTATGGCAAGTTTAAAATATGATGGTCGAAAGTGGGCCAGAGGTGGCGATCCGATATCTGGAAATCTGATCTCACTATGGGTTTGTGTTCACAATTTGGTCCCCCTCACTTTCAAAACATCTCCTGCGCCCCTGGGGGGTGGAGAAAGCCGCTGTTTAGCCGATGAACTGCAGGTTTGATAAATACGACTTTAACATAAGTGTCATAGCGTGCAGTTTCTGCGTGTTGGCCATGAGGCTGGTATCGCTACGTTCGCAAATGTACATACATCTGGCCCTCTCCCTCCCTCTCTTTCTCTCTTTCTCTCTCTCTCTCTCTCTCTCTCTCTCTATGTGTGTTCCTCTTTCACTCCCTGTCTCCCTCTCCCTCTCTGTCTTTTTAGTTCACTAAATGGGTATGGTTCTCTGAACTCCAACAGGCTGAGAGAGAGAGAGACAGAGAGAAAGAGAAAGAGAGAAATTAAGACCCTGAGAGAGAGGTGGAGGAGAGATAGAGGGATACAGATAGAGAAGAGGAAGACAGACAGAGAGATGGACAGGGGGTAGAGAGGGGGGGCATATAAATTTACATGCAGCTGTCTCTATGTAAAGTATTAGTATGTGTGTGTGTGTGTGTGTGTGTGTATGTGTGTGTGTGTGTGTGTGTGTGTGTTTTGACAGGATAAAGAGGCTTTGCTGAGTGTGTGTGTGTTCATGAGCGGTCTGCTCTGTGGACAGCCTGGTGGTGAGGAGCTTATTAACATAAATTATCAGGCCTCATCCTCTCCACTGCAGATAGGCTCTCTCTCTCTCTCTCTCTCTCTCTCTCTCTCTCTCTCTCTCTCTCTCACACACACACACACACATACACATACTGCCTTTCACACTTAATTGGCTCTTTCATTGTACAGTTGCCTATGAAGAATAAAGAGGCCAGCAGAACAGGGGCACACACGCGCGCACACACACACACACACACACACACACTCTCTCTCTCTCTCTCTCTCTCTCTCTCTCTCTCTCTCTCTCATACACAGAACACACACATATGCTCAGACATACATATTCACACAGACATATTTACATACCTAAGAAAGCTGTAATGTTTTCTGAGCAATATAAGACAGAATCCACATAAATAATGCATCCTTGTATGAGTGTTTGTGTGTGTGTGTGTGTGTGTGTGTGTGTGTGTATAAGAAGGCAAACTAGGAGAAATCATTGCAGAGCTGTCAGACAGCTGTCACATAACAGAAGAGAAACCCAGGAGGAGAAACTGATGCTGTCACTGATTCTGTATGTGTGTGTGTATGTGTGTGTGTGTGTGTGTGTGTGTGTGTGTGTTTGTGTTTGCCACTCCAGCAATATTCTGCATAATATCAGCAAATGTCAGCCAAACTAAAACAGCCAATGTAGCTGAGAAATCTGTCATCTCATCTGTCACAGGTGTGTGTGTGTGTGTGTTGTGAGGCTCTTTATCACTGAGAGGGAAGTGTGTATAACGCAGACCAAAGCTACTGTGTCAGACAAAGACTCCGGAACTGAAATGTGTCTGCCACAGCGTATATGAATAATAAATACACAATGCCCCTTTAAGTTCTAACGCCCTGTAGAGTATGTAGTCACTAACGCCCTGTAGAGTATGTAGTTACTAACGCCCTGTAGAGTATGTAGTTACTAGCAGTCTGGACTTCCTCCACCCAAAACCGCCCTTTACTACCAGGAGTGTGTCTGCATCTCTGGACTCTCTGTTGTGTAAGAAGGTTGTCACCCCATCCCCCCCCCCCCCCCCCTACACACACACACACACACACCACCCCCTAAACAACCTACACACCCGCAAACACAAAACTCTGCATCAATGACTAAGTGAGCATCAGGGATCCTCAGGTGATTAGATTTCTCTCTCTCTCTCTCTCTCTCTCTCTCTCTCTCCCTCCCTTTCCCTCCCTTTCTCTCTCCCTCCCTCTACCTCTCTCCATCCCTGTAGCTCTCTGTCCTGTTCTCTGCTGTGGGGTGTAGAGTGATTGTGTGTGTGTGTGTGAGATGGGGTGTAGTGGGGACAGCAGCTCTGACCTGTAAGCAAAGCAGAAGTGAATAATGGATGACTTTAATGGCCTCTCAGCAGAATCCACTTGTGTGTGTGTGTGTGTGTGTGTGTGTGTGTGTGTGTGTGTGTGTGTGTGTGTAGCACTCTGACCAGATGCAGCATCTTTACTATTTAATCGTTACCAGTGAGTGAGCAGGAACAATGAGAGGCAGGGTAGGGATGGCCACACACACAAAGAAGCCGCTGGCCCTGAGTCTACAGCCTCCTGAACAACCTCAGAGCTTCCCTCAGATCTAGAGTCTACAGCCTCCTGAACAACCTCAGAGCTTCCCTCAGATCTAGAGTCTACAGCCTCCTGAACAACCTCAGAGCTTCCCTCAGATCTAGAGTCTACAGCCTCCTGAACAACCTCAGAGTTTCCCTCAGATCTAGAGTCTACAGCCTCCTGAACAACCTCAGAGCTTCCCTCAGATTTAGAGTCTACAACCTCCTGAACAACCCCAGAGCTTCCCTCAGATCTAGAGTCTACAGCCTCCTGAACAACGTCAGAGCTTCCCTCAGATCTAGAGTCTACAGCCTCCTGAACACACAAACAGAGGCGTTGTGCCCACAGAGATTTTTAGTATCTCAACTTGCTATTGTAATTATTGTATCACTGTGATGAGAAAAATAGTGCAGGTGTTTGCCATTTATATAAATATTAGCAGAAGTACAGAAAATCCAAAATCCAAAGAGTATCGGAATAATCAAGATCAGGTCACAGCACAGGTGATCCAATAGACAAGGCAAACAATCCAAAATGTAATCCAACAGGCCAAGTCAGGACAGGCAGGTATGATTAAAAACACTAGATAGCAATTTCAGAAAATACATAATGCTGCAAGACTCAGTGGCATTCATAACAATCACTACCTCACATCGAGGCAAGAGACAGACAATCTTTTTATAAAGCAAAGTAGTGATCAGACACAGGTGTTTTCAATAGAGAGTCTGTGTGGTATTTTTAAAGATGGATTTTTTTTATGCATTGTGGTGTTTCGTCCACACACATTTTTTTTTTTTTCTGTTTCGGTGTTTGCGTGTGTGGACAGTGGAAAGCTGAGTTTTTGGGTTGTGACATGATGTTTCCCTTTTAAATGTTGTCAGGTCACCGATTGGCAAACATCGCCACCTGTTTACAATTTACATTTGGTTACAGTGGGCAAGAGAAGCAATTATGGATTAGAGTGATATTCAGAGATGAATCACAAATCTGCATATATGGACAAGGAGATGATGCTGGAAATTTTGTTTGGTGCTGTTCCATTGAAAAATACAAAGATGACTGCCTGAGAGAAAATCAAGAATGTTTCCACAGTCAGTGATGATATGGGGTTGCATGTCAGGTAAAGGACCAGGTGAGATGGCAGTCATTACTTCTACAGTAAATGCACAAGTATACATTGAAATGTGGACATTTTTGTCATTCCATTAATCGAAAGAAGTTTTGGTGATAGGGAAGTCTTCCGGAAAGGAAAGACATATCAAGGAAAGGCATGACCAGCAAATAGTCTGAATCTCAATCCCATTGGAAATCGATGGTGGAAACTGAAGAAAATGGAGCATGACAAGGCCCCATCCTGCAAAACTGATCTGTCAACTGCCACTCGACAAAGTTGGAATGTTATTGATCAAGAACATCTACATCAGTAAAGACAATGCCTCAGAATATCTACATTAGTAAAAACAATGCTTTAGAAGATCAACATTAGTAAAGACTATGCCTCAGAGAAATCAAGCTATGAAAAGCCAGAGAAGGTAAAACAAAGTACTAATTGTGATGTTTTAGGTTTGTGATTCCATCATTTATTCCTCAAAATTAAGTGATTCCATATGTTTTCCCTCTACATGATCTGCAAAATAAATTGCCTTAAATTACAAAAAATGGTGTTTTTATTTAGCTGTGTTCCAGCCAGAATGTTCATCTGCTAGAGAGACATGTTTTTGAGGCACATCTGTGGTTTGTGTTTTTTCAAAAAATAAACATCTCCAAGAGTGGTGATCCCAGTGATGGCAGTAAGGGGCAGTGGGGGCAGTAAGGGGCAGTGACGGCAGTGATGGATACTGTCCCCATTTAACTCCAGTCCGCGTGAGCCACATCCAGTGCTGCCTCTGCTCTGTGCCAATGGACATCAAGTAGACGCCTCAGTATAAAGCACACACACACACACACAGACACAGATATACACACTCACTCCTACGACTGAGACACCATCATCACAAGCTCATTTACCCAGAGGCCCTACCAAAACACATGCAGAGAGGAAATACAGGGAGAGGTTTCATTAAAGAAGAGAAGATGAGAGGATCAGAGAGGATGAGAGGAAAAGAGGAAGAAAGGCAGAGGGGAAAAAAAAGACTCATCTCTTCATTCATGTCATCATCTGTTTCTTCTGTTAGTTTAGGAGAGGAGAGAGTTCTTATTGGCTAATGAGGAGGGTGATTATGGGATGGCGGAACTGAGAGGTCATACAAGGGCTGCAGCATCGTCATGGAGATGGGATGGAGTTCAGCTTTTGACTGGAGAAAAATAACAGGGAAAGAGTTTCAGCTCAGCCTAAGTCATTACAGATTATTACTGACATTCCGCTGTGTGTGTGTGTGTGTCTGTTTGTGTACTGCTAACTGCTTACACTCAGATAATGTATGTGTGTGTGATGACGTACCAGTTACTACTACTAACATTAAGCAGTGTGTCTTGAGGAGACCACTTGAGCTCTGTGAACCTTGAGGAGACCACTTCAGCTCTGTGCATGAGAACCTTGAGGAGACCAGATCAGTGTGGCAAACCAACAAAAACATACCACTACATTGCAGGATACAAAGAATATTTTGAGATTGCAATGTTCAGCTCTAATTACAAATGCTTTGCTTATGCATAGTGCATTTGCATACATTTCAGTGGACATTTAAACACATTCCCATGGAACATGTTCATTCCCATGAAACTTTAATGCTGTTTTTTAATGGTGTTTTATGTTTATGTCATCAGCTTTGTAATCACTTTGATGGTTAAATGGCTCATTACAGGGTGAATGAAAGCTGTCTCAGCCCCCTCTAGATATTTAATGGTTTATAGTTTGTCACTGTTAAAACATCTCCCTTACGAAAAATCCTACATTGCAGGCCTATTGTGTATCAAAACTGCAATTTTTTTGCTATAGTGTTAGAGAGTGTAACATCCTCATCTGCTCCTCAGAACATCAGTACAAATGTTCAACAACGGGGGGAAAGCATTTAGCCCTTCTGGCTAAATTTAGTTATTTAGAGCTGAGTGTAATAAATCTCTCTCTCTCTCTCTCTCTCTCTCTCTCTCTCTCTCTCTCTCTCTCTCTCTCTCTCTCTCAAAACGAGCACTGAAATGTCTCGTGCCAATTAACCTGACCAGATGCTTGCAGTTGCCTGCTTAGCCTACTAGCAGGGCTCAAAATTGCACCAGACAAATGCTGGTAAATATTGAAGTTGGTAGATTTCAGACAGAAAATACGGATTATTCACATTTCAAAAAGTTAATTTTGACTCCTGCTTAGTGTTT
>NC_055963.1:34537397-34549897 GCF_018492685.1 Alosa sapidissima | reverse complement strand
AGTTCGTTTCCATCCTCAGCTCTCAGTTCCAGGAGCGTCTGCGCGCGCGTGTGTGTGTGTGTGTGCGTGTATGTGTGTGTTTCATTTCGGGCTCTGAAGTTCCCCACACGGATTAACCCAAGCCTTCCAGCGTGCTGTTTTTTTTCCACTCACAGCCGGAGATCTTTGTGTATATTTGTATATTTTTTTGTGTGTGCGCGTCCGGCTCCGTGTGTGTGTATCGGGCTGCCGATGCCCAGTGCCGCCTGTGGACCTGCCGCAGGACGAGGACCAGGACCTTTCACGCGATCAGGATGCCGCGCTCTTTTCTGGTGAAGAAGATCAAGCTGGATGATTTCTCCAGCTCCTCCCAGCACCACCACCAGCCCCTGGATGAGTCGCTCACCTTCGCCCGCTCCATCAGCGACTCCGTCTCCAGCCTGGGCGTCCGGCTCAGCCACAACGGTACGCTAGCCTAGCCTCCATCTCTCTCTCTCTATCCCACTCTCTTTTCCTCCAGTCATCATCCCTCTCTCCTAGCCTCTCCATCCCTCATCCTTCCACACCCTTCCCTGCTAACCCGAGCACACACAAACACACACACACACACACACAAACACACACACACACACACACATAAGCACACACACACACACACAAGCACACACACTGCCTATCAGTTCCAGCCTCGCCATGCTTCATGGAGTCAGGAATGGAGAGGGCTGATATCAAAAGCTAGACACTTCGGCTGGCTGGTGCAATAGTGTGTGTGTGTGTGTGTGTGTGTGTGTGTGTGTGTGTGTGTGTGTGTGAGAGTGGGGTAGTGAGGCTGTTTGTCGGGGGCTTAGTGAAATGATTTGGTCTGGTTTTAATTTTTTGAAAAGCTGTATGGGACGGTGAGCTCGCGGTCGCTCTCGCTCTGTCCAGCCCGTTGCGATGCCATTCTCCGGAACACTAACAGATGTTACGTAAATCTGGGTGTTGTTGCGTCGGTATCCCAAATAATCCCCTCTGCCCCCCCACCCCCCCTCACTGACCCCCATCGGGGGGGGGGGGGGGGGGTTGACTCTGGTGATGTGATGTGGTAATCCAGGGCACGGGGGGGGTGGTGTGTGTGTGTGAGTGTGTGTGTGTATATGATAATGAGGCCACAGGACGTGCTCGTTGAGCATTGGGGCTGCATGTGTAAGTGCGTATGTGTGTGTGTGTGTGTGTGTGTGTGTGTGTATGTGTGTGTGGAGTGCTGCTCGGGGCGATCGGCGGTATTGTGTGAGCTGAAAAATGCATGAGAGATCAGCCAAGGATGAGACATTTGTCCTTAGCCGTTATTGCCCTTCGCGTTCGCCTTCCATCATCCACAATCCCCCCCAGCCCCCACAGCGCCGAAACACGAATATCCTACCCAGCCTTACTTCCTCATCCCTCCTCCGTATCTCTCTCTCTCTCTCTCTCTGTCCCTCGTTTCCTTGTGTCTCTATGCCGCTTCAACTGATGGGGGGTCTGAAAGCTCCGGCTTGAGTTTCAGCAGAGGGCTTCAGAGACGCCACCAGAGACGTGTGTGTGTCTCTCAGCCCTTGGCTTGGGGAGGGAGGGGACGTGTGTGTGTGTGTGTGTGTGTGTGTGAGGGAGGAAGGAGAAAAGGAGACAGTAAAAACGCTTAGAGCAGCAGCATCCACAGCATCACGTGACCAGCAGCTCTACAGTAAACAGCCTCCACAGGAGGAGCTGAGGACAACAAGGCGCTGTCCCAGCCCACACACACACACACAAACACACACACACACAGGAGGAGCAGAGGACGAGTCAGTCCCCAGTTCAGATGGCAGCCCAATCCCTCATCAGAACCATACCAGACATGACCCAAACACACATACGCACACACACTTCACACAGAAACGCACACACACTCGTTCATGGCTTCACAGAGACACTCACGCTTCACACAGACATAGACATACACACATATTCACACACATGCACACACAAACTCACATCTTTTCACAGAGGCAGAGGAGATGGAGCTGGCTAGACATGCTAGGCTAGGCTATGTTATGCTAGGCTAAGCTAGCTGTGGCGTTAGGTGGGCGTTCTTCAGTGCGTGTGCCCACTGCTGTGCTATGGGACAGATTTAGGACGCCAGATGTCGGTTTGGCTTTAGTTGTGTTGCGTTGGTTTTGTGCGTTAAGCAGCTCGGGGGCTTTGCCGACCAGACAACCTGTAAAGGATGTGTGAGTGTGTGTGTATATGTGTGTGTGTGTGTGTGAGTGGAACTCAGCAGCAGCAGCAGCATCAGGCGCGCTCTTTCTCTTCCCACTCTCTCCATGCCACAAGTGCACACAGCAGTCCTGCGCTCAGCTCCCTCTTTGTCTGCCGGGAGGATAATATTTCAGCAGGCTGATCGCAGCCAGCCTAATCCCCAGCCCAGCCAGTCGCTGCGCTACCTCAGACCAACACACTGACCTTTGTCTGGTGGACAGCGGTCTCTGACACCGCGGCCATGCTTATTTACATGAGATTTAACTCCATCTGCATTCATATATGCATGAACACTCAAACATAAATAGAAAACACCGCCTCAAGCCATGGGTTGTTTTTTTGACCTAATTCCAAACAACAAAACATATTCATGAACACAGATGCTTTAATTCTACCCTGTGCACAACAGCATATATTTTATTGTTTTATTATTTTTCCGTTACTTTTTGGTTTTAATGCGGCTAAAGGCTAACTTAGCAGACTGGTTATTCCAGCAGCGAAATGAACGCCTTTCAAGCACAGGCACAAGTGGTTCTTTTGTGTTGCTGAAGCACGGGTCATACGCTCAATGCTACGTGAAGAACAGCCCTGCGTCAGCACTATTGCTATGCAAACACTTTTTTTTTCTAACGAGGAGACGTCGGCCTCTCCAAATGTCTGCCTGAAAACAAAGAGGGGTGGGCGTCAGGGTCCATTAATTGCATGCTTGGTTTGCATTTAAGAGGTGTTGCTGTCCACGAGCCGTACAATTGCGAGAGTGGAATAAATGCTTCTCTGGCAATCTGACCGAGGAGCAGCGAGAGGCGCAGACAACTGTGGCTTTGTCTGCTGGTGTGAGATTGATTGACACTTGTTACTCGGGTCTATTAAAGCCCACGGATTCAGCGTCTCTGGCATTCTAGAATGAGAAGAAGTGTTATACAAATGTAGCCTAAATATCAGATATTTTAGTAAAATATTTAGAAATCTAAAATATTTTGATAGTTAAATATCAGATATGTTGGTAACCTTCACACATTTAGAAATTAGCTAGAGATTTAGGCCATCTTCACGCCATAGTGCCGGGCAGTGTTTTGGTTTGAATTTAGTTCAAACCCAAATTTGACAGGACAATTCAACAAATAAAGATAATCCGGGGAATATGGGCCTTACGTCCATTCTTTTAAATAACAAACTTGCTTATTTGCAGCGTTTCTCTCTGTCCACTAGCGTTGAGGCCCAGTTGAAAAGGAGGCGGTAAAAGCAAAATCTCATTTCTGTCCTCCTAATTAACCGTCTCCGGACGGCCCTTATAACCAGTTTACCGCAGCCCTCGGACAGGTTATCTGGGAGGTGTCTGTGGACATGCGCGACCCTCTACACACACCTCTCGATAGGCGCAGGTCTAAATGATGCTCGTGGGCTCAAAGGCTTGTTTGGCGGTGTCAGTTTTTCAGTTTTTCCCAACGTGACCCCAGCCTTGTTTAAGCGCAGCACACCAGACGGATAGTTGTGCTATTTCACAGCCGATGGTCTATTGATCTGAGCAAAACTTTGAATTTCATTAAAAAGACGTCAATACTTCATTTCCACCGCTTGCTGCACACAGCGCTTTGGAATGGCGTCTTTCAGCAGTTACGCGCTATTTCTTGTCAGGGGAATTGGGCGCGCTATGAAAATTGATATCGGATTTCTGACCGAATGTGCCGCGTTACACCTATTAAATTAAAACCCGTCAGACGGGTGCCGGGCATCTCTGCGAGAAAATAATGTTCGCAAATAGATGGGGAATTTTCCATGGCCCGAGGAGCTGCCAGGAAACCTTTTAGCGTTACTGGACCGCCGCACCCCGGAAAAGGACGGCAGGGAGAAGCCGTCCCAGGCGGGGCGTGTGCCAGTGTCCTTTCAGTGAGAGCAATCAATGTTTTTAGAGTTTTAATGAGGTAGGAAATTAACGCCCGTCACTACCTCCAGGCCCAGTACTCGCTGAAAGGGAAGGAAGTAGCAGTCTCTCTCAACCATGAACACTTTGTAGTTTAGCTTCTTGTGTTTTAAACGAGTGATTCAGCGAATGGGACGGCACGAAAACACAGCTGTGGAAACGATAACTCAGCAGATTTCTGCGACGGGGGAAATCTGTTTTACGAAAATGTAAATACCTCATAGACTATATTTCATAATGTCATGAATGGACCAGGGAGGTCAACAAGGCCACTCCTCTTCTAGAACATTTTTCACAACCATTCCATTTTTAAAATGTGCCATGCGCTCTGGACACTTACGCATTGATGACATAAATGGCGCATCTCTCAGACAGAGGCATGCCGACCTCGCAGAGTCAAGAGTTGTTTATCCACTTAAGACCTGCAGCACTAAAGGGTCTTATCAGCCTGAGTTAACCCACTTGAGCACACTGAAGCGGACCGTTAACGGCTCACATAAGAGCCTGCTGTCCACCTCCTCCTGCTTCAAGCAGTCATTGTGAAACGGTGTAGAGGCGCGAGCCCAACAGGAGCGCAGCGTGCGTTTCGCTCTTATCACTGAAGCACGAGACCAATCAATCAGTGTGTCTCCGCGGAGACCGAGCTCCGCGCGCCTCCTGCACTGCGGGTCTCCTTAATTAGCTATTATCTGCTCCGCAACCCTCCGGTGGCAGGGGAGGCTCGGAACCACGGAGCTTATTTTCATCGCGCCCACTGCCGCCCAGCTCCTTGCCTAACCTTGGAAGTGGTCACGTGTCTGTTTGGAATGATGGGAACTCAAGTAGCAGACTGGATGAGACTAATGAGACTATACATCAGGCCACTGCAGACTGGATGAGACTATACATCAGGCCACTGCAGACTGGATGAGACTATACATCAGGCCACTGCAGGCACAATAACACTGGATGAGACTATACATCAGGCCACTGCAGGCACAATAACACTGGATGAGACTATACATCAGGCCACTGCAGGCACAATAACACTGGGCTCTCAATTGGGGGTTCAGTCCTTCTGGGGTAAAAAGGCCAGAATGGCTTGGAGGGGGGTTGTTTTAAACTCGTTAAGACACTCTCCCTATCTCCTTCCCTCCCCACCTGCAGGCTTCATTATGCCATAGGTGCAGCTAGCTAACACACACTCACTGTGTCTCCTCCTCCCCATGTGCAGGCTACATCATGCCATAGCTCTCTCTCTCTCTCTCTCTCTCTCTCTCTCTCTTCCTCTTCACCTGCAGACTACATCATGCCATAGGGGCAGCTAGCTAACAACACTCTTGGTGCAGCTAGCTAACACACTCCCTCTCTTGGTGCAGCTAGCTAATACTCTCTCTCTCTCTCTCCTGGCTACCTGCAGGCTACATCCAGGACTACATCATGCCGTCGGTGTACCAAGGGGAGAAAAAGATGGAGCTGAAGCTGGCGTCGCCAGTGTCGGAGCCTCTGTACCCCCCGTCCAGCGGTGGCGGCGTGGAAGAGTACTGCGACCCCGACCTGGAGCACCCCGACAGCCCGCAGTCCGGCAAGACAGACAGCGGCTTCTACAGCGGCGAGGCCGAGGCGCTCAGCGAGGGCTACACCATGGATGCCTTCTTCATCTCCGACGGCCGCTCCCGCAGACGGGGGTCAGAGGGCACGCAGGGCTGCAGCGGCGCGGGGTCACGGGGGTCGGCGGCGGAGACGGAGACGGCCGAGGACGCCCAGGTGGCCAAGGAGAAGGGCGATGGCACGCCGGGCGCGCGGCACACCTGCAACGAGTGCGGCAAGACGTACGCCACGTCGTCCAACCTGAGCCGGCACAAGCAGACGCACCGCAGCCTGGACAGCAAGATGGCGCGCAAGTGCCCCACCTGCAACAAGGTGTACGTGTCCATGCCCGCGCTGGCCATGCACGTGCTGACCCACGACCTCAAGCACAAGTGTCACGTGTGCAGCAAGGCCTTCAGCCGGCCGTGGCTGCTGCAGGGCCACATGCGCTCGCACACCGGCGAGAAGCCCTTCGCCTGCGCCCACTGTGGCAAGGCCTTCGCCGACCGTTCCAACCTGCGCGCACACATGCAGACCCACTCGGCCTTCAAGCACTACCGCTGCAAGCGCTGCAATAAGACCTTCGCCCTCAAGTCCTACCTGAACAAGCACTACGAGTCCGCCTGCTTCAAGGGCTCCGGCGACGAGGACGACTCCGGCTCCGGCTCCGAGGACAACTGAGGAAGAGCGTCCAGGGACCATTATGACATCACAGAAGAAGGCGGTACGCAGGAGACACAAATACGGTCCTCTCACTCTCCCTCGCCCACCCGCTCCATCCTCTTCCTCCTCTTCCTCCCAATACCCCCCCTTGCCTCTTTTGCACCCCTCCTGTCTTCCTCCTCTCCCCTCTTTTTAAAAAGCAATATTTTCACTGAGATTCTTCAAGGGAAAAATGATAACTGTAACGACGAGATAATAAGACAGAAGATGCTGGATTTTTCTTCAGTATGATGGCTAATCGTCCACAGAGACACAGACACACCCCTACACCACTGAGACATCTATGTGCAAATATGCACACACACACACACACACACACACAGACCCCTACAAGTACACACTTGCGCTTTCACACATTCACACACACACACACACAAATCCTCCCTCACTTACCCTCCTGAGGCCTGGCATGTGAGTTTTCATCGATGATGATGATAATATTAATAGTAATAATATTTAGAATACCAATATTTTATAGCAAATCATATGGGAAAACCAGAAAAAAAACACAAGAAGGACCGCAACAGTGTTCTTTCCTTTTTTAGAAATGAAAAATGACCTCTTGTATTTTTATGCTGCTTTTCTTTCTTTTATTTTGCTAAGAATTGAATTGTTTTGCAACTGCCAACATGAACTTTTTAATGAAAATGTAAAAACGTGAAAAAAGACAGTATTTGCAAAAAGAGGCCACTGAAAAGTTGAAAACTTTTTTTTGTCACTCAAGTCTTTTAATTCAACAGTGTTATTTTTCTATTGCAATTCTAATGATTTCTATGTAATATTTTTTGTGCCAATCATTTCCTAATAACTTGTCAAAAGCAATCTTTGTGACTGTGGGGAGTTGGTGGACTGTGTCCAGAGGAACTTCCGCTCAACACACTTTTGCATGCTGCCGGATAAGTCTTTCTTAGAGCTTAAATTGGTGCAGACTGACCAGCTCTGTACGAAGCAGAGGTCAATTCACGATAGGACCGACAAAAAGCAATTCCCAACTGGCCGCTGAACGGCTAGGGTGCCTGGGACAGTGTTCACATAGAACTAGGGATCATTTCAAACGCTAGCCGTAAGGTTTCACTGTTGCACTTGGTTAACAGGTTATGGTTATACAATACATGACAAGATTTGATTTCAGTATACATCAGTACATAAGGATCACAGGCTAACTGGGACTGAGATCACAGACTTCCAAACCAAATAAGCTAAGGTGCTAGCACAGCGCCACACCTTCAAGCAATGACCAGCTGATCGACCGGTCGGTCTTCCTCTCGCTGTCTCAATGACCAGCTGATCAACCGGTCTTCCTCCCGCCGCCGCAGTGGGTCCTAATCAGGGTTCCAGTGACCCAGGAAGTACTTCTCCTCCTCTTCCTCCTTCACACTTACCTCAGCACAGAGGAAGGCATGGACTCGTACACCCTCAGTTACAAAGGCCACCGTCCGTCATCTCCTTTATTTCTGTTGCGCTGAAAGCGTGCTTCCTGTCTTTCTACGAACTGCATCCTTCACACCACGTCTATTTATTTCACTTGTCTATTTATTATTTATTTATTTATTTATTTATTTATTTATTTACTTATTTGTAATTTATTGATCCATGTATTTATCTATTTATTATTAATTTATTCATTTGTGTGCTGGAAATTGAGTCTCAACTGACCTTGTAAGATGCTGCTGATCTACAAAGAAATTGTTTATATGCATGACAAACTGTAGAGTCCACTGGACTTATAGTCTTTTTCAAGAGGAACAATGTGCAGCATTGGGACAAGCTGAATGCAGATGAATCTCTATGTGTTTTACGGGCAATAACTTCCTTGGTATGGCAATTAACTTGTATAATCATAGCTGTCCTGTTCGCAGACAACTGAGGGCAATAAACTAAACAAAATGTACAAAGAAACAGCCGAGGTGTTGTGAGCGTGTTTCTCCCAGCAGGGATGAGGTCACTCGGATGAGCCATGCGCGCAACGCAGTCATGCTGCAGCCCATGATGCATCTGCTCTTAAAGGGCCGGTGTGTATTTTTCTTGTGATAAAAAGACAGAGGGCTGGAAATGTGTGAGGTCAGCTGTGATACAGAAGCAAAGGGGCAGTGGATATTTGTGTGTGTGTGTGCGTTTATGTGTGTGTGTGTGTTTATGTGTGTGTGTGTGTGTATGTCAGCGGTGATACTGCACAGGGATAGTGCACAGGGATATTTATGTGAGTGTTTCTGTGTGTGTGTGTGCGTGTGTGCTCATGTGTGTGTGTTACACTGTGACAGACAGGAGCAGTGAGTGTTTGAGATGTGCGTAGTAGAATAATGCCGCTGTGGGACTACAGCCATCTCCTATTTCATGATAAAACATACAGCCATCTCCTATTTCATGATAAAACACACACCACGCGTGGTATGATGAAAACGCATCACACACAATGTATGATAAAACTCACACACTACACACACACACACTACACACAGACACACACACACACACTGTAATAAACATACACCTCATGCACAAAATGCACTGTATGAATAAAACACACATCACGCATATCACATAAGACTCATGACACACACACTGTAGCTGATCTCACGCCCATCACATTCTAGCACAGGGGTCTCAAACTCAAATGAGCTGGGGGCCACTTCTGCCAACGTCATCTGATTGGAGGGCCGGCTATTTCTGAAAATGCAATGTTCTTTTTTTCAAATACCACACAAAACTGCAAACAGAAAGTGCAAGTGTTTTTATCTAGTTTTAGACACCTGTGCTAGCAACCTTAGCTTATAAATAAAATAATGATAAAATAAATATTAATACAAATTATAAAACAAACAAAAAACATAAAAACGGGTATGTGTGTGTTTCACACCAAATAAAAATATTTTCCTCTCATAACTTTTTTAAACCTGGCAAACTAGGCGTCAGGGTTAAAGTGCGTATGTCAGGTTAAAAAACATTTTTGACAAATGAAGGGACATGAAGCAAGATAGTAGTGAGTAGTGATTTTTCTTGAAAAATCAACTTTAAATACAATAGAACAATATTTACAGTTATTTTTATAACTGAATTTATGAACATTACAGGAAACATTCCAGACACAATGATGACCTCATAAGAGGGAGTCCAACAAAGTTGGTCAATTAAAACACATGGGATAAGGGATCATAAAGTAGGTTTTTTTACACTGAAGAGGCCAAAAACATGACTTCATTCCAGTATGTCATGCTAGAGTCTACTACCTGCCTGACATAAAAATATCCTGATACCTTTTTTCTTTACTGGCAACCATTATTGATCTTAAAATGTGATGAAGAGGATATGGGTAAGTAGTAATGCTTGAAAATGCCAGTTGTGTCACTTGCCATCACATATAGGCCATTATATAGCCTAAACTAAGTAAAATCAGTAAGCAACTCATTAGTCTGTGTTCAGTCAACCATGAGCATATATGCTTTTCTTTAGAGACCTGACTATAAAACCATCAGTGTATATGTGCTACCACACATTTGCTCTTTATATATATATATACATCTGCTTATCAACTAATGTTAGCTATAGACAGACTATTAATTTGCTTACTGATTCTACTTAACTTGTTGTATATGAAAGCCTATGTTATGGCAAATGACACAACTGCCATTTTGAAGCCATGATACATACTAATAGTGATCCGATCCTACTCACACCCCTAATCAATTTCTCACTGATGATTTGATTGCCATGATTTACCTAAATTTTGTAGCCTATTCGTCTTTACTTTGTCCCTGCCAGTCAGGCTCATGCTTATGAACCACTGGTAGGGCCTATGTCATAGAGAACATTTTTGGCCTTATCAGTGTAAAAGAAAATGCAGTTAAAACCGATTCTCCCCTATGCTCAACTTTGCTGGACTCCCTCTTATGAGGTCATCACTGTGTCTGGAATGTTCATAAATTCAGTTATAAAAATAACTGTAAATATTGTTCTATTGTATTTAAAGTTGTTTTTTCAAGAAAAATCACTACTCACTACTATCTTGCTTCATGTCCCTTAATTTGTCAAAAAAAATTGTCAAAAAAAAAAAAAAAATTTAACCTGACATACGCACTTTAAGAAAGCAACACCATTGGATTTTTATATCAAAATTTCAAAAGGCTATGGCTTGAAAGTGGTCAGAGATAAAGTCCTACTGTAAATGTAAAAATCTTTCAGTATAAACAAAAGTTTATGAAGAGGGTAAATGTACCCATCACTGAATGGCAAGCACCTCAAATTATGCACCTTTCAGTAAATACTGGATGAACATTTGAGCAGGTTTACTTTCCTTTTTTTCATATTACCCACATAACAAATTAACAGGAAAACACCTAAGATGTATACCAACACCTAAGATGTATATGGTTTAGGTGATGTATTTCTAAACCACAAGGCCTACAATAAAGTATGGTCAAATGGTCAAATCAGTTCCTATCGCGGGTAATCTGAGTACCCAGAAGTTCGCATCATATTGCGGGTGACTTTGTAGTTCTTCAGAGCCCTATTTCTACTAGCCCTGCTGTCTGTACCACGTCTATTACGGACACTTTCATCACGATTACCACTGCAACCTCCAAGCTATGTTGGGCAGAGGATCGAAATAAGCATGGTATGCTTAGTGGACACCGTCGTATACACGCAAAGACACACTTCCATTCACAGACGCACTGTGACTATCACTGTCAATAGACGATCGATCATAATCTCCAAAAGGATATTCTCCTTCAGAATCAGAATAGGTGAATAACATAGCCTACCTAAGACTTCATCACACGTGAACGTTTTTCAACATTAGGTGTAGGCCTATTTCTGCTTCAATTTGTGCAAAACTATGGCCTGCATCGCTTCCTCGTCATTACAAATGCACGTCTTTGTGTTTCTTGCGTGTAATACAAGTATTTCCTGAAAACTTTGCGCAGCGATTTTGGGTTTGAATCAAGCTCTGGATGTCTAGCACATAGTGGAGCAGAGTAGGCTACAAATGAGATTTGTCACCGTACTTGGATCTATCGTCTACTTTAATCAGTATCGTTGTTTGTCGCAATTAAAAATAGCCCTAAGGGCCGGAGTACATTATTATTTTGACATACATCGCGGGCTGGAATTGGGCTGGACGCGGGCCGGATTTGGCCCGCGGGCCGGGTGTTTCAGACCCCTGTTCTAGCATATCACACACACACTTCTCACAATCACACACACACACACACACACACACACACACACACACACACACACACACACACACATACAGACACACACACACACACACACACACACACACACACACACACACACATATCAGAGCATGCAAAAATATTCCCTCCCTACATACAAGAATACACATATCCCAGCATGCAGCTCCTTGGTTGATCTGCTGATTTCTGATTTCTGGTTCCTGTGGATGCTAATGCGACTCGGCTCCCCTGCTGGGATCTCTAGATCCATTTGGAACATCCACCACTCTCAAGTCAAGTTGTCAAGGGAACAGATGAAAGCCTACCACAGTGGACTAAACATATTGTTGTTGTTGTATGTGTGTGTGTGTGTGTGTGTTTTCTCTCATACACACTCAATTACCCACATGAATACATACACAGAGTACACATCTCACACACATACACATATGCTTGCTTACTTACCCACATCTCACACACAGACATCTCACACACATACATATGCTTGCTTACTTAACATCTCACACACATACACACACACTTGCTTACTTACACACATGAACACACACATCTCACACACATGCTTACTTACTTACCCACATGAGCACACATCTCACACACATTGTGTCATAATTGATATATTTTTTCCCCTGTCCTCAGACAATACTCAGAGCAGAGTAATCATGGACCTGTTTATTACAGCGAGAAGAGGACAGAGAGTTAATGAGGGAGGGAGAGAGGGGGGAGGGAGAGAGAGAGAGAGGGAGGGAAAGAGAGAGGGAGAGGGAGGGAGAGAGAGAGAGAGGGAGGGAGAGATAGGGAGAGAGAGAGAGTTAATGAGGGAAGAAGAGATAGAGAGGGAAAGAGAGGGAGCG